>NW_028123225.1:0-269000 GCF_965194805.1 Balaenoptera borealis | reverse complement strand
TGTCATCATAATGCTCCATGCCCGTCTCATCACAATTCTCCATGACACTTTTCATTAAAATGCTCCATGGTCTTTATCATCACAATGCTCCATGGCCCCTGTTATCACATTGATCCATTGTACCTTTCATCACAATGCTAGATAACCTCTGTCATCACAATGCCCGATGACACCTGTCATCAGAATTGGCCATGGCCCTTGTCATCACAATGCTCCATGCCCTTGTCACCACAATGCTCCAGAACTCTGGGCATCATAATGCTCCATGCCCGTCTCATCACAATGCTACATGACACTTGTCATCAAAATGCTCCATGGCCTTTGTCATCACAATGCTCCATGGCCCCTGTTATCACAGTGCTCCATGTTACCTTTCATCACAATTCTAGATGACCACTGTCATCACAATGCCCCATGACACCTGTCATCACAATTCGCCATGGCCCTTGTCATCACAATGCTCCATGATCCATGTCATCACAATGTTCCTGGACACTTATCATCACAATGAACTATGACCACATTCATCACAATGCTCCATGACCCCTGTCATCACACTGCTCCATGGCCTATGCATTCAAAATGCTCCATGGCCCCTGTAATCACATTGCTCCATGATCCCTTTCATCACAATGCTCCAAGACCGCTGTCATCACAAGGCCCCATGACGCGTATCATCATAATGCTCCAAGGCCCCTCTCATCACAATGCTCCATGAACCCTGTCATCACAATGTTCCATGACACTTGTCATCACAGTGCTCCATGAACCCCTGTCATCACAATATTCACTGCCCATGTAATCACAATGCTCCTGGTCTCCTGTAATCACAGTGCTCCATACCCTTTTCATCACAATGCTCCATGGTCTTTGTCATCACAATTATACATGGCCCCTGTGATCACAGTGCTCCATGACCCCTTTCATCACAATGCTCCATGACCACTGTCATCACAATGCCCCATGACCCCTGTCATCACAATGCTCCATGGCCCCTGTCATTACAATGCTCCATGACCACTGTCATCACAATGTTCCATGACAGATGTCACCACTATCCTCCATGGTCCCTGTAATCACAATGCTCCATTCCCTTGTCAACGCAATGCTCCAGAACTCTTGTCATCATAATGCTCCATGCCCGTCTCATCACAATTCTCCATGACACTTTTCATTAAAATGCTCCATGGTCTTTATCATCACAATGCTCCATGGCCCCTGTTATCACATTGATCCATTGTACCTTTCATCACAATGCTAGATAACCTCTGTCATCACAATGCCCGATGACACCTGTCATCAGAATTGGCCATGGCCCTTGTCATCACAATGCTCCATGCCCTTGTCACCACAATGCTCCAGAACTCTGGGCATCATAATGCTCCATGCCCGTCTCATCACAATGCTCCATGACACTTGTCATCAAAATGCTCCATGGCCTTTGTCATCACAATGCTCCATGGCCCCTGTTATCACAGTGCTCCATGTTACCTTTCATCACAATTCTAGATGACCACTGTCATCACAATGTCCCATGACACCTGTCATCACAATTCGCCATGGCCCTTGTCATCACAATGCTCCATGATCCATGTCATCACAATGTTCCTGGACACTTATCATCACAATGAACTATGACCACATTCATCACAATGCTCCATGACCCCTGTCATCACACTGCTCCATGGCCTATGCATTCAAAATGCTCCATGGCCCCTGTAATCACATTGCTCCATGATCCCTTTCATCACAATGCTCCAAGACCGCTGTCATCACAAGGCCCCATGACGCGTATCATCATAATGCTCCAAGGCCCCTCTCATCACAATGCTCCATGAACCCTGTCATCACAATGTTCCATGACACTTGTCATCACAGTGCTCCATGAACCCCTGTCATCACAATATTCACTGCCCATGTAATCACAATGCTCCTGGTCTCCTGTAATCACAGTGCTCCATACCCTTTTCATCACAATGCTCCAGAACTCTTGTCATCATAATGCTCCATGCCCGTGTCATCACAATGCTTGAAGAACCTTGTCATCACAATGCTCCATGAACCGTGTCATCACAAGGTTCCAGGACCCTTGTCATCACAATGATCCATGACCCCTGTCATCTCAATGCTCCATGATCTTTGTATTCACAATGCTCCCTGGCCCCTATAATTGCGGTGATCCATGACCCCTGTCATCACAATGCTCCCTGGTATATTTCATCACAATTCTAGATGACCACTGTCATCACAGTGCTCCACGGCCCCTGTCGTCAGAGTCCTCCATGATACCTTTCATTACAATTCTACATGACCACTGTCATCACAATGCCCCATGACACCTGTCATCACAATTCGCCATGGCACTTGTCATCACAAAGCTCCATGAACCATGTCATCACAATGTTCATGGACACTTGTCATCACAATGCTCCATGACAACTTACATCACAATGCTCCTTGACCCCTGTCATTTCATTGCTCCATGGCCTATGCATTCACAATGCTCCATGGCCCCTGTAATCACATTGCTCCATGATCCCTTTCATCACAATGCTCCAAGACCGCTGTCATCACAATGCCCCATGACGCCTATCATCATAATGCTCCAAGGCCCCTCTCATCACAGTGCTCCATGATCCCTCTCATCACAATGTTCCATGACACTAGTCATCACAGTGCTCCATGACCCCTGTCATCACAATATTCACTGCCCATGTAATCACAATGCTCCTGGTCCCCTGTAATCACAATGCTCCATACCCTTTTCATCACAATGCTCCAGAACTCTTGTCATCATAATGCTGCATGCCCGTGTCATCACAGTGCTCCATGTCCACTTTCATCACAATGCTCCTTGACCCCTGTCATCACAATGCTCCATGGCCTATGTATTCACAATGCTCCATGGCCCCTGTAATCACATTGCTCCATGATCCTTTTCATCACAATGCTCTATGACCACTGTCATCACAATGCCACATGACACCTGTCATCACAATGCTCTATAGCCCCTGTCAGCACAATGTTCCATGACAGGTATCATCACAATGATACAAGACTGCTGTCATCAGAATGTTCCCTGCTCTTGTCATCTCAATGCTCCCTTGCCCCTGTCATCAAAATGATCCATGCCCTCGTCATCAAAATGCTCCAGAACTCTTGTCATCACTATGCTCCATGCCCATGTCATCAAAATGCTGCATGGCCCCTGTCATCACAATGCTGCATGACCCCTGTCATCACAATGCTCCATGCCCGTATCATCACAATGCTCCATTACCCATGTCATCGTAGTGATCCATGACCCCTTACATCACAATGCTGCATGACACCTGTCATCACAATGCTCCGTGGTCTTTGTCATCACAATGCTCCATGACCACTGTCATCACCATGCCCCATGACCCCATTCATCACAATGCTCCAAAGCCCTTGTCATCACAATGCTCCATTAGCGCTGTCATCACAATGTTCCATGACTCTTGTCATCAAAATGCCTCATGATCCATTTAATCACAATGCTCCATGACTCCTTTCATCACATCCTCCATGATACTTGTCATTACACTGCCCCATGACCTCTTTCAGAACAATGCTCCATGATACCAGTCATCACAATGCTCCATGACCATTGTCGTCACAATGCTCCATGCCCCTTTCAACACAATGCTCCATGACAACTGTCATCACAATGCTCCATGGCCTTTGTCATCACAATTATACATGGCCCCTGTGATCACAGTGCTCCATGACCCCTTTCATCACAATGCTCCATGACCACTGTCATCACAATGCCCCATGACCCCTGTCATCACAATGCTCCATGACCCCTGTCATTACAATGCTCCATGACCACTGTCATCACAATGTTCCATGATCGCTGTAATCACAATGACTCATGACACCTTTCCTCAGAAGGCTCCAGTACGCCTGTCATCACAATGCTCCAATGACCGTCTCATCACAATGCTCCATGATCCCTGTCAGCACAACGTTCCATGACAATTGTCATCACAATGCTCCATGACACCTGTCATCACAATGTTGCCTGCCCATGTCATCAAAATGCTCCATGTCCCCTGTAATCACAATGTTCCATTACACCTGTCTTCACAATGTTCCCTGCCCATGTCATCACAATGCTCCATTACCAATGTAATCAAAATGTTCGCCTGCCCTTGTCATCAAAATGCTCCATGGCCCCTTTAATCACAATGCTCCATGAACCCTGTCATCACAATATTCCATGACAGTTGTCATCACAATGCTCCATGACCCTGTAATCACAATGCTCCATGCCCTTGTCATCACGATGCTCCAGAACTCTTGTCATCATAATGATGAATGCTCGTGTCATCACAAAGCTCCATGATACTTGTCATCACAATGTTCCATGGCCTTGTCATTACAATACTCCATGGCCCCTGTCATCACAGTGCTCCATGATACCTTTTATCACAATTCTAGATGACCACTGTCATCACAATGCCCCAAGACACATGTCATCACAATTCACCATGGCCCTTGCCATCACAATGCTCCATGACCAGTGTCATCACAATGGTCCAGGACACTTGTCATCACAATGATCCATGACCCCTGTCATCACACTGCTCCATGGCCTATGCATTCAAAATGCTCCATGGCCCCTGTAATCACATTGCTCCATGATCCCTTTCATCACGATGTTCTATGACCACTCTCATCACAATACCCCATGACGCCTATCATCATAATGCTCCAAGGCCCCTCTCATCACAATGCTCCATGAACCCTGTCATCACAATGTTCCATGACACTTGTCATCACAGTGCTCCATGAACCCCTGTCATCACAATATTCACTGCCCATGTAATCACAACGCTCCTGGTCCCCTGTAATCACAGTGCTCCATACCCTTTTCATCACAATGCTCCAGAACTCTTGTCATCATAATGCTCCATGCCCGTGTCATCACAATGCTTGAAGAACCTTGTCATCACAATGCTCCATGAACCGTGTCATCACAAGGTTCCAGGACCCTTGTCATCACAATGATCCATGACCCCTGTCATCTCAATGCTCCATGATCTTTGTATTCACAATGCTCCATGGCCCCTATAATTGTGGTGATCCATGACCCCTGTCATCACAATGCTCCCTGGTATATTTCATCACAATTCTAGATGACCACTGTCATCACAGTGCTCCACGGCCCCTGTCGTCAGAGTCCTCCATGATACCTTTCATTACAATTCTACATGACCGCTGTCATCACAATGCCCCATGACACCTGTCATCACAATTCGCCATGGCACTTGTCATCACAAAGCTCCATGAACCATGTCATCACAATGTTCATGGACACTTGTCATCACAATGCTCCATGACAACTTACATCACAATGCTCCTTGACCCCTGTCATTTCATTGCTCCATGGCCTATGCATTCACAATGCTCCATGGCTCCGGTAATCACATTGCTCCATGATCCCTTTCATCACAATGCTCCAAGACCGCTGTCATCACAATGCCCCATGACGCCTATCATCATAATGCTCCAAGGCCCCTCTCATCACAATACTCCATGATCCCTGTCATCACAATGTTCCATGACACTAGTCATCACAGTGCTCCATGACCCCTGTCATCACAATATTCACTGCCCATGTAATGACAATGCTCTTGTTCCCCTGTAATCACAATGCTCCATAACCTTGTCATCACAATGCTCCAGAACTCTTGTCATCATAATGCTCCATGCCCGTGTCATCACAGTGCTCCATGACCACTTTCATCACAATGCTCCTTGACCCCTGTCATCACAATGCTCTATGACCACTGTCATCACAATGCCACATGACACCTGTAATCACATTGCTCCATGATCCTTTTCATCACAATGCTCTATGACCACTGTCATCACAATGCCACATGACACCTGTCATCACAATGCTCTATAGCCCCTGTCAGCACAATGTTCCATGACAGGTATCATCACAATGATACATGACTGCTGTCATCAGAATGTTCCCTGCTCTTGTCATCTCAATGCTCCCTGGCCCCTGTTATCACAATGCTCCATGCCCATATCATCACAATGCTCCATTACCCATGTCATCGTAGTGATCCATGACCCCTTTCATCACAATGCTGCATGACACCTGTCATCACAATGCTCCATAGCCCTTGTCATCACAATGCTCCATTAGCCCTGTCATCACAATGTTCCATGACTCTTGTCATCAAAATGCCTCATGATCCATTTAATCACAATGCTCCATGACTCCTTTCATCACATCCTCCATGATACTTGTCATTACACTGCCCCATGACCTTTTTCAGAACAATGCTCCATGATACCAGTCATCACAATGCTCCATGACCATTGTCGTCACAATGCTCCATGCCCCTTTCAACACAATGCTCCATGACAACTGTCATCACAATGCTCCATGGTCTTTGTCATCACAATTATACATGGCCCCTGTGATCACAGTGCTCCATGACCCCTTTCATCACAATGCTCCATGACCACTGTCATCACAATGCCCCATGACCCCTGTCATCACAATGCTCCATGGCCCCTGTCATTACAATGCTCCATGACCACTGTCATCACAATGTTCCATGACAGATGTCACCACTATCCTCCATGGTCCCTGTAATCACAATGCTCCATTCCCTTGTCAACGCAATGCTCCAGAACTCTTGTCATCATAATGCTCCATGCCCGTCTCATCACAATTCTCCATGACACTTTTCATTAAAATGCTCCATGGTCTTTATCATCACAATGCTCCATGGCCCCTGTTATCACATTGATCCATTGTACCTTTCATCACAATGCTAGATAACCTCTGTCATCACAATGCCCGATGACACCTGTCATCAGAATTGGCCATGGCCCTTGTCATCACAATGCTCCATGCCCTTGTCACCACAATGCTCCAGAACTCTGGGCATCATAATGCTCCATGCCCGTCTCATCACAATGCTCCATGACACTTGTCATGAAAATGCTCCATGGCCTTTGTCATCACAATGCTCCATGGCCCCTGTTATCACAGTGCTCCATGTTACCTTTCATCACAATTCTAGATGACCACTGTCATCACAATGCCCCATGACACCTGTCATCACAATTCGCCATGGCCCTTGTCATCACAATGCTCCATGATCCATGTCATCACAATGTTCCTGGACACTTATCATCACAATGAACTATGACCACATTCATCACAATGCTCCATGACCCCTGTCATCACACTGCTCCATGGCCTATGCATTCAAAATGCTCCATGGCCCCTGTAATCACATTGCTCCATGATCCCTTTCATCACAATGCTCCAAGACCGCTGTCATCACAAGGCCCCATGACGCGTATCATCATAATGCTCCAAGGCCCCTCTCATCACAATGCTCCATGAACCCTGTCATCACAATGTTCCATGACACTTGTCATCACAGTGCTCCATGAACCCCTGTCATCACAATATTCACTGCCCATGTAATCACAATGCTCCTGGTCTCCTGTAATCACAGTGCTCCATACCCTTTTCATCACAATGCTCCAGAACTCTTGTCATCATAATGCTCCATGCCCGTGTCATCACAATGCTTGAAGAACCTTGTCATCACAATGCTCCATGAACCGTGTCATCACAAGGTTCCAGGACCCTTGTCATCACAATGATCCATGACCCCTGTCATCTCAATGCTCCATGATCTTTGTATTCACAATGCTCCATGGCCCCTATAATTGCGGTGATCCATGACCCCTGTCATCACAATGCTCCCTGGTATATTTCATCACAATTCTAGATGACCACTGTCATCACAGTGCTCCACGGCCCCTGTCGTCAGAGTCCTCCATGATACCTTTCATTACAATTCTACATGACCACTGTCATCACGATGCCCCATGACACCTGTCATCACAATTCGCCATGGCACTTGTCATCACAAAGCTCCATGAACCATGTCATCACAATGTTCATGGACACTTGTCATCACAATGCTCCATGACAACTTACATCACAATGCTCCTTGACCCCTGTCATTTCATTGCTCCATGGCCTATGCATTCACAATGCTCCATGGCCCCTGTAATCACATTGCTCCATGATCCCTTTCATCACAATGCTCCAAGACCGCTGTCATCACAATGCCCCATGACGCCTATCATCATAATGCTCCAAGGCCCCTCTCATCACAGTGCTCCATGATCCCTCTCATCACAATGTTCCATGACACTAGTCATCACAGTGCTCCATGACCCCTGTCATCACAATATTCACTGCCCATGTAATCACAATGCTCCTGGTCCCCTGTAATCACAATGCTCCATACCCTTTTCATCACAATGCTCCAGAACTCTTGTCATCATAATGCTGCATGCCCGTGTCATCACAGTGCTCCATGTCCACTTTCATCACAATGCTCCTTGACCCCTGTCATCACAATGCTCCATGGCCTATGTATTCACAATGCTCCATGGCCCCTGTAATCACATTGCTCCATGATCCTTTTCATCACAATGCTCTATGACCACTGTCATCACAATGCCACATGACACCTGTCATCACAATGCTCTATAGCCCCTGTCAGCACAATGTTCCATGACAGGTATCATCACAATGATACAAGACTGCTGTCATCAGAATGTTCCCTGCTCTTGTCATCTCAATGCTCCCTTGCCCCTGTCATCAAAATGATCCATGCCCTCGTCATCAAAATGCTCCAGAACTCTTGTCATCACTATGCTCCATGCCCATGTCATCAAAATGCTGCATGGCCCCTGTCATCACAATGCTGCATGACCCCTGTCATCACAATGCTCCATGCCCGTATCATCACAATGCTCCATTACCCATGTCATCGTAGTGATCCATGACCCCTTTCATCACAATGCTGCATGACACCTGTCATCACAATGCTCCGTGGTCTTTGTCATCACAATGCTCCATGACCACTGTCATCACCATGCCCCATGACCCCATTCATCACAATGCTCCATAGCCCTTGTCATCACAATGCTCCATTAGCCCTGTCATCACAATGTTCCATGACTCTTGTCATCAAAATGCCTCATGATCCATTTAATCACAATGCTCCATGACTCCTTTCATCACATCCTCCATGATACTTGTCATTACACTGCCCCATGACCTTTTTCAGAACAATGCTCCATGATACCAGTCATCACAATGCTCCATGACCATTGTCGTCACAATGCTCCATGCCCCTTTCAACACAATGCTCCATGACAACTGTCATCACAATGCTCCATGGCCTTTGTCATCACAATTATACATGGCCCCTGGGATCACAGTGCTCCATGACCCCTTTCATCACAATGCTCCATGACCACTGTCATCACAATGCCCCATGACCCCTGTCATCACAATGCTCCATGGCCCCTGTCATTACAATGCTCCATGACCACTGTCATCACAATGTTCCATGATCGCTGTAATCACAATGACCCATGACACCTTTCCTCAGAAGGCTCCAGTACGCCTGTCATCACAATGCTCCAATGACCGTCTCATCACAATGCTCCATGATCCCTGTCAGCACAACGTTCCATGACAATTGTCATCACAATGCTCCATGACACCTGTCATCACAATGTTGCCTGCCCATGTCATCAAAATGCTCCATGTCCCCTGTAATCACAATGTTCCATTACACCTGTCTTCACAATGTTCCCTGCCCATGTCATCACAATGCTCCATTACCAATGTAATCAAAATGTTCGCCTGCCCTTGTCATCAAAATGCTCCATGGCCCCTTTAATCACAATGCTCCATGAACCCTGTCATCACAATGTTCCATGACAGTTGTCATCACAATGCTCCATGACCCTGTAATCACAATGCTCCATGCCCTTGTCATCACAATGCTCCAGAACTCTTGTCATCATAATGATGAATGCTCGTGTCATCACAAAGCTCCATGATACTTGTCATCACAATGTTCCATGGCCTTGTCATTACAATACTCCATGGCCCCTGTCATCACAGTGCTCCATGATACCTTTTATCACAATTCTAGATGACCACTGTCATCACAATGCCCCAAGACACATGTCATCACAATTCGCCATGGCCCTTGCCATCACAATGCTCCATGACCCGTGTCATCACAATGGTCCAGGACACTTTTCATCACAATGATCCATGACCCCTGTCATCACACTGCTCCATGGCCTATGCATTCAAAATGCTCCATGGCCCCTGTAATCACATTGCTCCATGATCCCTTTCATCACGATGTTCTATGACCACTCTCATCACAATACCCCATGACGCCTATCATCATAATGCTCCAAGGCCCCTCTCATCACAATGCTCCATGAACCCTGTCATCACAATGTTCCATGACACTTGTCATCACAGTGCTCCATGAACCCCTGTCATCACAATATTCACTGCCCATGTAATCACAATGCTCCTGGTCCCCTGTAATCACAATGCTCCATACCCTTTTCATCACAATGCTCCAGAACTCTTGTCATCATAATGCTGCATGCCCGTGTCATCACAGTGCTCCATGTCCACTTTCATCACAATGCTCCTTGACCCCTGTCATCACAATGCTCCATGGCCTATGTATTCACAATGCTCCATGGCCCCTGTAATCACATTGCTCCATGATCCTTTTCATCACAATGCTCTATGACCACTGTCATCACAATGCCACATGACACCTGTCATCACATTGCTCTATAGCCCCTGTCAGCACAATGTTCCATGACAGGTATCATCACAATGATACAAGACTGCTGTCATCAGAATGTTCCCTGCTCTTGTCATCTCAATGCTCCCTGGCCCCTGTTATCACAATGCTCCATGTCCATATCATCACAATGCTCCATTACACATGTCATCGTAGTGATCCATGACCCCTTTCATCACAATGCTGCATGACACCTGTCATCACAATGCTCCATAGCCCTTGTCATCACAATGCTCCATTAGCCCTGTCATCACAATGTTCCATGACTCTTGTCATCAAAATGCCTCATGATCCATTTAATCACAATGCTCCATGACTCCTTTCATCACATCTTCCATGATACTTGTCATTACACTGCCCCATGACCTTTTTCAGAACAATGCTCCATGATACCAGTCATCACAATGCTCCATGACCATTGTCATCACAATGCTCCATGCCCCTTTCAACACAATGCCCCATGACACCTGTCATCACAATTCGCCATCGCACTTGTCATCACAATGCTCCATGAACCCTGTCATCACAATGTTCCATGACAGTTGTCATCACAATGCTCCATGACCCTGTAATCACAATGCTCCATGCCCTTGTCATCACAATGCTCCAGAACTCTTGTCATCATAATGATGAATGCTCGTGTCATCACAAAGCTCCATGATACTTGTCATCACAATGTTCCATTGCCTTGTCATTACAATACTCCATGGCCCCTGTCATCACAGTGCTCCATGATACCTTTTATCACAATTCTAGATGACCACTGTCATCACAATGCCCCAAGACACATGTCATAACAATTCGCCATGGCCCTTGCCATCACAATGCTCCATGACCAGTGTCATCACAATGGTCCAGGACACTTGTCATCACAATGATCCATGACCACTTACATCACAATGCTCCTTGACTCCTGTCATCACAATGCTCCATAGCCTATGCATTCGCAATGCTACATGGTCCCTGTAATCACATTGCTCCATGATCCATTTCATCACAATGCTCTATGACCACTGTCATTACAATGCCACATTATACCTGTCATCACAATGCTCCATGGCCCCTGTCAGCACAATGTTCCATGACAGATGTCATCACTATCCTCCATGGTCCCTGTAATCACAATGCTCCATTCCCTTGTCAACGCAATGCTCCAGAACTCTTGTCATCATAATGCTCCATGCCCGTCTCATCACAATTCTCCATGACACTTTTCATTAAAATGCTCCATGGCCTTTATCATCACAATGCTCCATGGCCCCTGTTATCACATTGATCCATTGTACCTTTCATCACAATGCTAGATAACCTCTGTCATCACAATGCCCGATGACACCTGTCATCAGAATTGGCCATGGCCCTTGTCATCACAATGCTCCATGCCCTTGTCAACGCAATGCTCCAGAACTCTTGGCATCATAATGCTCCATGCCCGTCTCATCACAATTCTCCATGACACTTTTCATTAAAATGCTCCATGGCCTTTATCATCACAATGCTCCATGGCCCCTGTTATCACAGTGATCCATGGTACCTTTCATCACAATGCTAGATAACCTCTGTCATCACAATGCCCGATGACACCTGTCATCAGAATTGGCCATGGCCCTTGTCATCACAATGCTCCATGCCCTTGTCAACGCAATGCTCCAGAACTCTTGGCATCATAATGCTCCATGCCCGTCTCATCACAATGCTCCATGACACTTGTCATCAAAATGCTCCATGGCCTTTGTCATCACAATGCTCCATGGCCCCTGTTATCACAGTGCTCCATGTTACCTTTCCTCATAATTCTCGATGACCACTGTCATCACAATGCCCCATGACACCTGTCATCACAATTCGCCATGGCCCTTGTCATCACAATGCTCCATGATCCATGTCATCACAATGTTCCTGGACACTTATCATCACAATGAACTATGACCACATTCATCACAATGCTCCATGACCCCTGTCATCACACTGCTCCATGGCCTATGCATTCAAAATGCTCCATGGCCCCTGTAATCACATTGCTCCATGATCCCTTTCATCACAATGCTCCAAGACCGCTGTCATCACAAGGCCCCATGACGCGTATCATCATAATGCTCCAAGGCCCCTCTCATCACAATGCTCCATGAACCCTGTCATCACAATGTTCCATGACACTTGTCATCACAGTGCTCCATGAACCCCTGTCATCACAATATTCACTGCCCATGTAATCACAATGCTCCTGGTCTCCTGTAATCACAGTGCTCCATACCCTTTTCATCACAATGCTCCAGAACTCTTGTCATCATAATGCTCCATGCCCGTGTCATCACAATGCTTGAAGAACCTTGTCATCACAATGCTCCATGAACCGTGTCATCACAAGGTTCTAGGACCCTTGTCATCACAATGATCCATGACCCCTGTCATCTCAATGCTCCATGATCTTTGTATTCACAATGCTCCCTGGCCCCTATAATTGCGGTGATCCATGACCCCTGTCATCACAATGCTCCCTGGTATATTTCATCACAATTCTAGATGACCACTGTCATCACAGTGCTCCACGGCCCCTGTCGTCAGAGTCCTCCATGATACCTTTCATTACAATTCTACATGACCACTGTCATCACAATGCCCCATGACACCTGTCATCACAATTCGCCATGGCACTTGTCATCACAATGCTCCATGAACCATGTCATCACAATGTTCATGGACACTTGTCATCACAATGCTCCATGACAACTTACATCACAATGCTCCTTGACCCCTGTCATTTCATTGCTCCATGGCCTATGCATTCACAATGCTCCATGGCCCCTGTAATCACATTGCTCCATGATCCCTTTCATCACAATGCTCCAAGACCGCTGTCATCACAATGCCCCATGACGCCTATCATCATAATGCTCCAAGGCCCCTCTCATCACAGTGCTCCATGATCCCTCTCATCACAATGTTCCATGACACTAGTCATCACAGTGCTCCATGACCCCTGTCATCACAATATTCACTGCCCATGTAATCACAATGCTCCTGGTCCCCTGTAATCACAATGCTCCATACCCTTTTCATCACAATGCTCCAGAACTCTTGTCATCATAATGCTGCATGCCCGTGTCATCACAGTGCTCCATGTCCACTTTCATCACAATGCTCCTTGACCCCTGTCATCACAATGCTCCATGGCCTATGTATTCACAATGCTCCATGGCCCCTGTAATCACATTGCTCCATGATCCTTTTCATCACAATGCTCTATGACCACTGTCATCACAATGCCACATGACACCTGTCATCACAATGCTCTATAGCCCCTGTCAGCACAATGTTCCATGACAGGTATCATCACAATGATACAAGACTGCTGTCATCAGAATGTTCCCTGCTCTTGTCATCTCAATGCTCCCTGGCCCCTGTTATCACAATGCTCCATGTCCATATCATCACAATGCTCCATTACACATGTCATCGTAGTGATCCATGACCCCTTTCATCACAATGCTGCATGACACCTGTCATCACAATGCTCCATAGCCCTTGTCATCACAATGCTCCATTAGCCCTGTCATCACAATGTTCCATGACTCTTGTCATCAAAATGCCTCATGATCCATTTAATCACAATGCTCCATGACTCCTTTCATCACATCCTCCATGATACTTGTCATTACACTGCCCCATGACCTTTTTCAGAACAATGCTCCATGATACCAGTCATCACAATGCTCCATGACCATTGTCGTCACAATGCTCCATGCCCCATTCAACACAATGCCCCATGACACCTGTCATCACAATTCGCCATCGCACTTGTCATCACAATGCTCCATGAACCCTGTCATCACAATGTTCCATGACAGTTGTCATCACAATGTTCCATGACCCTGTAATCACAATGCTCCATGCCCTTGTCATCACAATGCTCCAGAACTCTTGTCATCATAATGATGAATGCTCGTGTCATCACAAAGCTCCATGATACTTGTCATCACAATGTTCCATTGCCTTGTCATTACAATACTCCATGGCCCCTGTCATCACAGTGCTCCATGATACCTTTTATCACAATTCTAGATGACCACTGTCATCACAATGCCCCAAGACACATATCATAACAATTCGCCATGGCCCTTGCCATCACAATGCTCCATGACCCGTGTCATCACAATGGTCCAGGACACTTGTCATCACAATGATCCATGACCACTTACATCACAATGCTCCTTGACTCCTGTCATCACAATGCTCCATAGCCTATGCATTTGCAATGCTACATGGTCCCTGTAATCACATTGCTCCATGATCCATTTCATCACAATGCTCTATGACCACTGTCATTACAATGCCACATTATACCTGTCATCACAATGCTCCATGGCCCCTGTCAGCACAATGTTCCATGACAGATGTCATCACTATCCTCCATGGTCCCTGTAATCACAATGCTCCATTCCCTTGTCAACGCAATGCTCCAGAACTCTTGTCATCATAATGCTCCATGCCCGTCTCATCACAATTCTCCATGACACTTTTCATTAAAATGCTCCATGGCCTTTATCATCACAATGCTCCATGGCCCCTGTTATCACATTGATCCATTGTACCTTTCATCACAATGCTAGATAACCTCTGTCATCACAATGCCCGATGACACCTGTCATCAGAATTGGCCATGGCCCTTGTCATCACAATGCTCCATGCCCTTGTCAACGCAATGCTCCAGAACTCTTGGCATCATAATGCTCCATGCCCGTCTCATCACAATGCTCCATGACACTTGTCATCAAAATGCTCCATGGCCTTTGTCATCACAATGCTCCATGGCCCCTGTTATCACAGTGCTCCATGTTACCTTTCCTCATAATTCTCGATGACCACTGTCATCACAATGCCCCATGACACCTGTCATCACAATTCGCCATGGCCCTTGTCATCACAATGCTCCATGATCCATGTCATCACAATGTTCCTGGACACTTATCATCACAATGAACTATGACCACATTCATCACAATGCTCCATGACCCCTGTCATCACACTGCTCCATGGACTATGCATTCAAAATGCTCCATGGCCCCTGTAATCACATTGCTCCATGATCCCTTTCATCACAATGTTCTATGACCACTCTCATCACGATACCCCATGACGCCTATCATCATAATGCTCCAAGGCCCCTCTCATCACAATGCTCCATGAACCCTGTCATCACAATGTTCAATGACACTTGTCATCACAGTGCTCCATGAACCCCTGTCATCACAATATTCACTGCCCATGTAATCACAATGCTCCTGGTCTCCTGTAATCACAGTGCTCCATACCCTTTTCATCACAATGCTCCAGAACTCTTGTCATCATAATGCTCCATGCCCGTGTCATCACAATGCTTGAAGAACCTTGTCATCACAATGCTCCATGAACCGTGTCATCACAAGGTTCCAGGACCCTTGTCATCACAATGATCCATGACCCCTGTCATCTCAATGCTCCATGATCTTTGTATTCACAATGCTCCCTGGCCCCTATAATTGCGGTGATCCATGACCCCTGTCATCACAATGCTCCCTGGTATATTTCATCACAATTCTAGATGACCACTGTCATCACAGTGCTCCACGGCCCCTGTCGTCAGAGTCCTCCATGATACCGTTCATTACAATTCTACATGACCACTGTCATCACAATGCCGCATGACACCTGTCATCACAATTCGCCATGGCACTTGTCATCACAATGCTCCATGAACCATGTCATCACAATGTTCATGGACAATAGTCATGACAATGCTCCATGACAACTTACATCACAATGCTCCTTGACCCCTGTCATTTCATTGCTCCATGGCCTATGCATTCACAATGCTCCATGGTCCCTGTAATCACAATGCTCCATACCCTTGTCATCGCAATGCTCCAGATCACTTCTCATCATAATGCTCCATGCCCGTGTCATCACAATGCTCCATGGCCCCTGTCATCACAGTGCTCCGTGATACCTTTCATCATAATGATAGATGACCACTGTCATCACAATGCTCCATGACACCTGTCATCAGAATTGGCCATGGCCCTTGTCATCACAATGCTCCAGGACACTTGTCTTCACAATGTTCCATGGCGCATTTCATCACAATGCTCCATGACCACTTTCATCAAATTGCTCCATGATGCCTGTCATCACAATGCTCCATGGCCTTTGTCATCAAAATTCTACATGGCCCCTGTAATAACAGTGCTTCAGGACAACTTTTATCACAATGCTCCATGACCACTCTCATCACAATGCCAGATAAGACCTTTCATGACAATGCTCCATGGCCCTTGTCATCACAATATTCTATGACTTCTGTCATCACAATGCTCCATGCCCCTGTCATCACAATGCCCCATCACCCCTGCTATTACAATGCTCCATGACCCCTGTCGTCGCAATGCTCTGAAACCCTTGTCATCACAATATTCCATGATCCGTGTAATCACGATGATCCATGAACCATTTCTGTACAATGCTCCAGTACCCCTTTCATTAAAATGCTCCATGGCACTTGTCATCAGAATGCTCCAGGAACCCTTCCATCACAATAATCCATGACCCGTTTCCTCACAATTCTCCAGGACCGCTTTCATCACAATGCTCCATTCCCTTGTCATCTCAATGCTTCATGGCCCCTGTCATCAAAATGATCCATGCCCTCGTCATCAAAATGCTCCAGAACTCTTGTCATCACTATGCTCCATGCCCATGTCATCAAAATGCTGCATGGCCCCTGTCATCACAATGCTGCATGACCCCTGTCATCACAATGCTCCATGCCCGTATCATCACAATGCTCCATTACCCATGTCATCGTAGTGATCCATGACCCCTTTCATCACAATGCTGCATGACACCTGTCATCACAATGCTCCGTGGTCTTTGTCATCACAATGCTCCATGACCACTGTCATCACCATGCCCCATGACCCCATTCATCACAATGCTCCATAGCCCTTGTCATCACAATGCTCCATTAGCGCTGTCATCACAATGTTCCATGACTCTTGTCATCAAAATGCCTCATGATCCATTTAATCACAATGCTCCATGACTCCTTTCATCACATCCTCCATGATACTTGTCATTACACTGCCCCATGACCTCTTTCAGAACAATGCTCCATGATACCAGTCATCACAATGCTCCATGACCATTGTCGTCACAATGCTCCATGCCCCTTTCAACACAATGCTCCATGACAACTGTCATCACAATGCTCCATGGCCTTTGTCATCACAATTATACATGGCCCCTGTGATCACAGTGCTCCATGACCCCTTTCATCACAATGCTCCATGACCACTGTCATCACAATGCCCCATGACCCCTGTCATCACAATGCTCCATGGTCCCTGTCATTACAATGCTCCATGACCACTGTCATCACAATGTTCCATGATCGCTGTAATCACAATGACTCATGACACCTTTCCTCAGAAGGCTCCAGTACGCCTGTCATCACAATGCTCCAATGACCGTCTCATCACAATGCTCCATGATCCCTGTCAGCACAACGTTCCATGACAATTGTCATCACAATGCTCCATGACACCTGTCATCACAATGTTGCCTGCCCATGTCATCAAAATGCTCCATGTCCCCTGTAATCACAATGTTCCATTACACCTGTCTTCACAATGTTCCCTGCCCATGTCATCACAATGCTCCATTACCAATGTAATCAAAATGTTCGCCTGCCCTTGTCATCAAAATGCTCCATGGCCCCTTTAATCACAATGCTCCATGAACCCTGTCATCACAATGTTCCATGACAGTTGTCATCACAATGCTCCATGACCCTGTAATCACAATGCTCCATGCCCTTGTCATCACAATGCTCCAGAACTCTTGTCATCATAATGATGAATGCTCGTGTCATCACAAAGCTCCATGATACTTGTCATCACAATGTTCCATGGCCTTGTCATTACAATACTCCATGGCCCCTGTCATCACAGTGCTCCATGATACCTTTTATCACAATTCTAGATGACCACTGTCATCACAATGCCCCAAGACACATGTCATCACAATTCGCCATGGCCCTTGCCATCACAATGCTCCATGACCCGTGTCATCACAATGGTCCAGGACACTTTTCATCACAATGATCCATGACCCCTGTCATCACACTGCTCCATGGCCTATGCATTCAAAATGCTCCATGGCCCCTGTAATCACATTGCTCCATGATCCCTTTCATCACGATGTTCTATGACCACTCTCATCACAATACCCCATGACGCCTATCATCATAATGCTCCAAGGCCCCTCTCATCACAATGCTCCATGAACCCTGTCATCACAATGTTCCATGACACTTGTCATCACAGTGCTCCATGAACCCCTGTCATCACAATATTCACTGCCCATGTAATCACAATGCTCCTGGTCCCCTGTAATCACAATGCTCCATACACTTTTCATCACAATGCTCCAGAACTCTTGTCATCATAATGCTGCATGCCCGTGTCATCACAGTGCTCCATGTCCACTTTCATCACAATGCTCCTTGACCCCTGTCATCACAATGCTCCATGGCCTATGTATTCACAATGCTCCATGGCCCCTGTAATCACATTGCTCCATGATCCTTTTCATCACAATGCTCTATGACCACTGTCATCACAATGCCACATGACACCTGTCATCACATTGCTCTATAGCCCCTGTCAGCACAATGTTCCATGACAGGTATCATCACAATGATACAAGACTGCTGTCATCAGAATGTTCCCTTCTCTTGTCATCTCAATGCTCCCTGGCCCCTGTTATCACAATGCTCCATGTCCATATCATCACAATGCTCCATTACACATGTCATCGTAGTGATCCATGACCCCTTTCATCACAATGCTGCATGACACCTGTCATCACAATGCTCCATAGCCCTTGTCATCACAATGCTCCATTAGCCCTGTCATCACAATGTTCCATGACTCTTGTCATCAAAATGCCTCATGATCCATTTAATCACAATGCTCCATGACTCCTTTCATCACATCCTCCATGATACTTGTCATTACACTGCCCCATGACCTTTTTCAGAACAATGCTCCATGATACCAGTCATCACAATGCTCCATGACCATTGTCGTCACAATGCTCCATGCCCCTTTCAACACAATGCCCCATGACACCTGTCATCACAATTCGCCATCGCACTTGTCATCACAATGCTCCATGAACCCTGTCATCACAATGTTCCATGACAGTTGTCATCACAATGCTCCATGACCCTGTAATCACAATGCTCCATGCCCTTGTCATCACAATGCTCCAGAACTCTTGTCATCATAATGATGAATGCTCGTGTCATCACAAAGCTCCATGATACTTGTCATCACAATGTTCCATTGCCTTGTCATTACAATACTCCATGGCCCCTGTCATCACAGTGCTCCATGATACCTTTTATCACAATTCTAGATGACCACTGTCATCACAATGCCCCAAGACACATGTCATAACAATTCGCCATGGCCCTTGCCATCACAATGCTCCATGACCAGTGTCATCACAATGGTCCAGGACACTTGTCATCACAATGATCCATGACCACTTACATCACAATGCTCCTTGACTCCTGTCATCACAATGCTCCATAGCCTATGCATTCGCAATGCTACATGGTCCCTGTAATCACATTGCTCCATGATCCATTTCATCACAATGCTCTATGACCACTGTCATTACAATGACACATTATACCTGTCATCACAATGCTCCATGGCCCCTGTCAGCACAATGTTCCATGACAGATGTCATCACTATCCTCCATGGTCCCTGTAATCACAATGCTCCATTCCCTTGTCAACGCAATGCTCCAGAACTCTTGTCATCATAATGCTCCATGCCCGTCTCATCACAATTCTCCATGACACTTTTCATTAAAATGCTCCATGGCCTTTATCATCACAATGCTCCATGGCCCCTGTTATCACATTGATCCATTGTACCTTTCATCACAATGCTAGATAACCTCTGTCATCACAATGCCCGATGACACCTGTCATCAGAATTGGCCATGGCCCTTGTCATCACAATGCTCCATGCCCTTGTCAACGCAATGCTCCAGAACTCTTGGCATCATAATGCTCCATGCCCGTCTCATCACAATTCTCCATGACACTTTTCATTAAAATGCTCCATGGCCTTTATCATCACAATGCTCCATGGCCCCTGTTATCACAGTGATCCATGGTACCTTTCATCACAATGCTAGATAACCTCTGTCATCACAATGCCCGATGACACCTGTCATCAGAATTGGCCATGGCCCTTGTCATCACAATGCTCCATGCCCTTGTCAACGCAATGCTCCAGAACTCTTGGCATCATAATGCTCCATGCCCGTCTCATCACAATGCTCCATGACACTTGTCATCAAAATGCTCCATGGCCTTTGTCATCACAATGCTCCATGGCCCCTGTTATCACAGTGCTCCATGTTACCTTTCCTCATAATTCTCGATGACCACTGTCATCACAATGCCCCATGACACCTGTCATCACAATTCGCCATGGCCCTTGTCATCACAATGCTCCATGATCCATGTCATCACAATGTTCCTGGACACTTATCATCACAATGAACTATGACCACATTCATCACAATGCTCCATGACCCCTGTCATCACACTGCTCCATGGCCTATGCATTCAAAATGCTCCATGGCCCCTGTAATCACATTGCTCCATGATCCCTTTCATCACAATGCTCCAAGACCGCTGTCATCACAAGGCCCCATGACGCGTATCATCATAATGCTCCAAGGCCCCTCTCATCACAATGCTCCATGAACCCTGTCATCACAATGTTCCATGACACTTGTCATCACAGTGCTCCATGAACCCCTGTCATCACAATATTCACTGCCCATGTAATCACAATGCTCCTGGTCTCCTGTAATCACAGTGCTCCATACCCTTTTCATCACAATGCTCCAGAACTCTTGTCATCATAATGCTCCATGCCCGTGTCATCACAATGCTTGAAGAACCTTGTCATCACAATGCTCCATGAACCGTGTCATCACAAGGTTCCAGGACCCTTGTCATCACAATGATCCATGACCCCTGTCATCTCAATGCTCCATGATCTTTGTATTCACAATGCTCCCTGGCCCCTATAATTGCGGTGATCCATGACCCCTGTCATCACAATGCTCCCTGGTATATTTCATCACAATTCTAGATGACCACTGTCATCACAGTGCTCCACGGCCCCTGTCGTCAGAGTCCTCCATGATACCTTTCATTACAATTCTACATGACCACTGTCATCACAATGCCCCATGACACCTGTCATCACAATTCGCCATGGCACTTGTCATCACAAAGCTCCATGAACCATGTCATCACAATGTTCATGGACACTTGTCATCACAATGCTCCATGACAACTTACATCACAATGCTCCTTGACCCCTGTCATTTCATTGCTCCATGGCCTATGCATTCACAATGCTCCATGGCCCCTGTAATCACATTGCTCCATGATCCCTTTCATCACAATGCTCCAAGACCGCTGTCATCACAATGCCCCATGACGCCTATCATCATAATGCTCCAAGGCCCCTCTCATCACAGTGCTCCATGATCCCTCTCATCACAATGTTCCATGACACTAGTCATCACAGTGCTCCATGACCCCTGTCATCACAATATTCACTGCCCATGTAATCACAATGCTCCTGGTCCCCTGTAATCACAATGCTCCATACCCTTTTCATCACAATGCTCCAGAACTCTTGTCATCATAATGCTGCATGCCCGTGTCATCACAGTGCTCCATGTCCACTTTCATCACAATGCTCCTTGACCCCTGTCATCACAATGCTCCATGGCCTATGTATTCACAATGCTCCATGGCCCCTGTAATCACATTGCTCCATGATCCTTTTCATCACAATGCTCTATGACCACTGTCATCACAATGCCACATGACACCTGTCATCACAATGCTCTATAGCCCCTGTCAGCACAATGTTCCATGACAGGTATCATCTCAATGATACAAGACTGCTGTCATCAGAATGTTCCCTGCTCTTGTCATCTCAATGCTCCCTGGCCCCTGTTATCACAATGCTCCATGTCCATATCATCACAATGCTCCATTACACATGTCATCGTAGTGATCCATGACCCCTTTCATCACAATGCTGCATGACACCTGTCATCACAATGCTCCATAGCCCTTGTCATCACAATGCTCCATTAGCCCTGTCATCACAATGTTCCATGACTCTTGTCATCAAAATGCCTCATGATCCATTTAATCACAATGCTCCATGACTCCTTTCATCACATCCTCCATGATACTTGTCATTACACTGCCCCATGACCTTTTTCAGAACAATGCTCCATGATACCAGTCATCACAATGCTCCATGACCATTGTCGTCACAATGCTCCATGCCCCATTCAACACAATGCCCCATGACACCTGTCATCACAATTCGCCATCGCACTTGTCATCACAATGCTCCATGAACCCTGTCATCACAATGTTCCATGACAGTTGTCATCACAATGTTCCATGACCCTGTAATCACAATGCTCCATGCCCTTGTCATCACAATGCTCCAGAACTCTTGTCATCATAATGATGAATGCTCGTGTCATCACAAAGCTCCATGATACTTGTCATCACAATGTTCCATTGCCTTGTCATTACAATACTCCATGGCTCCTGTCATCACAGTGCTCCATGATACCTTTTATCACAATTCTAGATGACCACTGTCATCACAATGCCCCAAGACACATGTCATAACAATTCGCCATGGCCCTTGCCATCACAATGCTCCATGACCCGTGTCATCACAATGGTCCCGGACACTTGTCATCACAATGATCCATGACCACTTACATCACAATGCTCCTTGACTCCTGTCATCACAATGCTCCATAGCCTATGCATTCGCAATGCTACATGGTCCCTGTAATCACATTGCTCCATGATCCATTTCATCACAATGCTCTATGACCACTGTCATTACAATGCCACATTATACCTGTCATCACAATGCTCCATGGCCCCTGTCAGCACAATGTTCCATGACAGATGTCATCACTATCCTCCATGGTCCCTGTAATCACAATGCTCCATTCCCTTGTCAACGCAATGCTCCAGAACTCTTGTCATCATAATGCTCCATGCCCGTCTCATCACAATTCTCCATGACACTTTTCATTAAAATGCTCCATGGCCTTTATCATCACAATGCTCCATGGCCCCTGTTATCACATTGATCCATTGTACCTTTCATCACAATGCTAGATAACCTCTGTCATCACAATGCCCGATGACACCTGTCATCAGAATTGGCCATGGCCCTTGTCATCACAATGCTCCATGCCCTTGTCAACGCAATGCTCCAGAACTCTTGGCATCATAATGCTCCATGCCCGTCTCATCACAATGCTCCATGACACTTGTCATCAAAATGCTCCATGGCCTTTGTCATCACAATGCTCCATGGCCCCTGTTATCACAGTGCTCCATGTTACCTTTCCTCATAATTCTCGATGACCACTGTCATCACAATGCCCCATGACACCTGTCATCACAATTCGCCATGGCCCTTGTCATCACAATGCTCCATGATCCATGTCATCACAATGTTCCTGGACACTTATCATCACAATGAACTATGACCACATTCATCACAATGCTCCATGACCCCTGTCATCACACTGCTCCATGGACTATGCATTCAAAATGCTCCATGGCCCCTGTAATCACATTGCTCCATGATCCCTTTCATCACAATGCTCCAAGACCGCTGTCATCACAAGGCCCCATGACGCGTATCATCATAATGCTCCAAGGCCCCTCTCATCACAATGCTCCATGAACCCTGTCATCACAATGTTCAATGACACTTGTCATCACAGTGCTCCATGAACCCCTGTCATCACAATATTCACTGCCCATGTAATCACAATGCTCCTGGTCTCCTGTAATCACAGTGCTCCATACCCTTTTCATCACAATGCTCCAGAACTCTTGTCATCATAATGCTCCATGCCCGTGTCATCACAATGCTTGAAGAACCTTGTCATCACAATGCTCCATGAACCGTGTCATCACAAGGTTCCAGGACCCTTGTCATCACAATGATCCATGACCCCTGTCATCTCAATGCTCCATGATCTTTGTATTCACAATGATCCCTGGCCCCTATAATTGCGGTGATCCATGACCCCTGTCATCACAATGCTCCCTGGTATATTTCATCACAATTCTAGATGACCACTGTCATCACAGTGCTCCACGGCCCCTGTCGTCAGAGTCCTCCATGATACCGTTCATTACAATTCTACATGACCACTGTCATCACAATGCCCCATGACACCTGTCATCACAATTCGCCATGGCACTTGTCATCACAAAGCTCCATGAACCATGTCATCACAATGTTCATGGACACTTGTCATCACAATGCTCCATGACAACTTACATCACAATGCTCCTTGACCCCTGTCATTTCATTGCTCCATGGCCTATGCATTCACAATGCTCCATGGCCCCTGTAATCACATTGCTCCATGATCCCTTTCATCACAATGCTCCAAGACCGCTGTCATCACAATGCCCCATGACGCCTATCATCATAATGCTCCAAGGCCCCTCTCATCACAGTGCTCCATGATCCCTCTCATCACAATGTTCCATGACACTAGTCATCACAGTGCTCCATGACCCCTGTCATCACAATATTCACTGCCCATGTAATCACAATGCTCCTGGTCCCCTGTAATCACAATGCTCCATACCCTTTTCATCACAATGCTCCAGAACTCTTGTCATCATAATGCTGCATGCCCGTGTCATCACAGTGCTCCATGTCCACTTTCATCACAATGCTCCTTGACCCCTGTCATCACAATGCTCCATGGCCTATGTATTCACAATGCTCCATGGCCCCTGTAATCACATTGCTCCATGATCCTTTTCATCACAATGCTCTATGACCACTGTCATCACAATGCCACATGACACCTGTCATCACAATGCTCTATAGCCCCTGTCAGCACAATGTTCCATGACAGGTATCATCACAATGATACAAGACTGCTGTCATCAGAATGTTCCCTGCTCTTGTCATCTCAATGCTCCCTGGCCCCTGTTATCACAATGCTCCATGTCCATATCATCACAATGCTCCATTACACATGTCATCGTAGTGATCCATGACCCCTTTCATCACAATGCTGCATGACACCTGTCATCACAATGCTCCATAGCCCTTGTCATCACAATGCTCCATTAGCCCTGTCATCACAATGTTCCATGACTCTTGTCATCAAAATGCCTCATGATCCATTTAATCACAATGCTCCATGACTCCTTTCATCACATCCTCCATGATACTTGTCATTACACTGCCCCATGACCTTTTTCAGAACAATGCTCCATGATACCAGTCATCACAATGCTCCATGACCATTGTCGTCACAATGCTCCATGCCCCATTCAACACAATGCCCCATGACACCTGTCATCACAATTCGCCATCGCACTTGTCATCACAATGCTCCATGAACCATGTCATCACAATGTTCATGGACAATAGTCATGACAATGCTCCATGACAACTTACATCACAATGCTCCTTGACCCCTGTCATTTCATTGCTCCATGGCCTATGCATTCACAATGCTCCATGGTCCCTGTAATCACAATGCTCCATACCCTTGTCATCGCAATGCTCCAGATCACTTCTCATCATAATGCTCCATGCCCGTGTCATCACAATGCTCCATGGCCCCTGTCATCACAGTGCTCCGTGATACCTTTCATCATAATGATAGATGACCACTGTCATCACAATGCTCCATGACACCTGTCATCAGAATTGGCCATGGCCCTTGTCATCACAATGCTCCAGGACACTTGTCTTCACAATGTTCCATGGCGCATTTCATCACAATGCTCCATGACCACTTTCATCAAATTGCTCCATGATGCCTGTCATCACAATGCTCCATGGCCTTTGTCATCAAAATTCTACATGGCCCCTGTAATAACAGTGCTTCAGGACAACTTTTATCACAATGCTCCATGACCACTCTCATCACAATGCCAGATAAGACCTTTCATGACAATGCTCCATGGCCCTTGTCATCACAATATTCTATGACTTCTGTCATCACAATGCTCCATGCCCCTGTCATCACAATGCCCCATCACCCCTGCTATTACAATGCTCCATGACCCCTGTCGTCGCAATGCTCTGAAACCCTTGTCATCACAATATTCCATGATCCGTGTAATCACGATGATCCATGAACCATTTCTGTACAATGCTCCAGTACCCCTTTCATTAAAATGCTCCATGGCACTTGTCATCAGAATGCTCCAGGAACCCTTCCATCACAATAATCCATGACCCGTTTCCTCACAATTCTCCAGGACCGCTTTCATCACAATGCTCCATTCCCTTGTCATCTCAATGCTTCATGGCCCCTGTCATCAAAATGATCCATGCCCTCGTCATCAAAATGCTCCAGAACTCTTGTCATCACTATGCTCCATGCCCATGTCATCAAAATGCTGCATGGCCCCTGTCATCACAATGCTGCATGACCCCTGTCATCACAATGCTCCATGCCCGTATCATCACAATGCTCCATTACCCATGTCATCGTAGTGATCCATGACCCCTTTCATCACAATGCTGCATGACACCTGTCATCACAATGCTCCGTGGTCTTTGTCATCACAATGCTCCATGACCACTGTCATCACCATGCCCCATGACCCCATTCATCACAATGCTCCATAGCCCTTGTCATCACAATGCTCCATTAGCCCTGTCATCACAATGTTCCATGACTCTTGTCATCAAAATGCCTCATGATCCATTTAATCACAATGCTCCATGACTCCTTTCATCACATCCTCCATGATACTTGTCATTACACTGCCCCATGACCTCTTTCAGAACAATGCTCCATGATACCAGTCATCACAATGCTCCATGACCATTGTCGTCACAATGCTCCATGCCCCTTTCAACACAATGCTCCATGACAACTGTCATCACAATGCTCCATGGCCTTTGTCATCACAATTATACATGGCCCCTGTGATCACAGTGCTCCATGACCCCTTTCATCACAATGCTCCATGACCACTGTCATCACAATGCCCCATGACCCCTGTCATCACAATGCTCCATGGCCCCTGTCATTACAATGCTCCATGACCACTGTCATCACAATGTTCCATGATCGCTGTAATCACGACTCATGACACCTTTCCTCAGAAGGCTCCAGTACGCCTGTCATCACAATGCTCCAATGACCGTCTCATCACAATGCTCCATGATCCCTGTCAGCACAACGTTCCATGACAATTGTCATCACAATGCTCCATGACACCTGTCATCACAATGTTGCCTGCCCATGTCATCAAAATGCTCCATGTCCCCTGTAATCACAATGTTCCATTACACCTGTCTTCACAATGTTCCCTGCCCATGTCATCACAATGCTCCATTACCAATGTAATCAAAATGTTCGCCTGCCCTTGTCATCAAAATGCTCCATGGCCCCTTTAATCACAATGCTCCATGAACCCTGTCATCACAATGTTCCATGACAGTTGTCATCACAATGCTCCATGACCCTGTAATCACAATGCTCCATGCCCTTGTCATCACAATGCTCCAGAACTCTTGTCATCATAATGATGAATGCTCGTGTCATCACAAAGCTCCATGATACTTGTCATCACAATGTTCCATGGCCTTGTCATTACAATACTCCATGGCCCCTGTCATCACAGTGCTCCATGATACCTTTTATCACAATTGTAGATGACCACTGTCATCACAATGCCCCAAGACACATGTCATCACAATTCGCCATGGCCCTTGCCATCACAATGCTCCATGACCCGTGTCATCACAATGGTCCAGGACACTTTTCATCACAATGATCCATGACCCCTGTCATCACACTGCTCCATGGCCTATGCATTCAAAATGCTCCATGGCCCCTGTAATCACATTGCTCCATGATCCCTTTCATCACGATGTTCTATGACCACTCTCATCACAATACCCCATGACGCCTATCATCATAATGCTCCAAGGCCCCTCTCATCACAATGCTCCATGAACCCTGTCATCACAATGTTCCATGACACTTGTCATCACAGTGCTCCATGAACCCCTGTCATCACAATATTCACTGCCCATGTAATCACAATGCTCCTGGTCCCCTGTAATCACAATGCTCCATACCCTTTTCATCACAATGCTCCAGAACTCTTGTCATCATAATGCTGCATGCCCGTGTCATCACAGTGCTCCATGTCCACTTTCATCACAATGCTCCTTGACCCCTGTCATCACAATGCTCCATGGCCTATGTATTCACAATGCTCCATGGCCCCTGTAATCACATTGCTCCATGATCCTTTTCATCACAATGCTCTATGACCACTGTCATCACAATGCCACATGACACCTGTCATCACATTGCTCTATAGCCCCTGTCAGCACAATGTTCCATGACAGGTATCATCACAATGATACAAGACTGCTGTCATCAGAATGTTCCCTGCTCTTGTCATCTCAATGCTCCCTGGCCCCTGTTATCACAATGCTCCATGTCCATATCATCACAATGCTCCATTACACATGTCATCGTAGTGATCCATGACCCCTTTCATCACAATGCTGCATGACACCTATCATCACAATGCTCCATAGCCCTTGTCATCACAATGCTCCATTAGCCCTGTCATCACAATGTTCCATGACTCTTGTCATCAAAATGCCTCATGATCCATTTAATCACAATGCTCCATGACTCCTTTCATCACATCTTCCATGATACTTGTCATTACACTGCCCCATGACCTTTTTCAGAACAATGCTCCATGATACCAGTCATCACAATGCTCCATGACCATTGTCGTCACAATGCTCCATGCCCCTTTCAACACAATGCCCCATGACACCTGTCATCACAATTCGCCATCGCACTTGTCATCACAATGCTCCATGAACCCTGTCATCACAATGTTCCATGACAGTTGTCATCACAATGCTCCATGACCCTGTAATCACAATGCTCCATGCCCTTGTCATCACAATGCTCCAGAACTCTTGTCATCATAATGATGAATGCTCGTGTCATCACAAAGCTCCATGATACTTGTCATCACAATGTTCCATTGCCTTGTCATTACAATACTCCATGGCCCCTGTCATCACAGTGCTCCATGATACCTTTTATCACAATTCTAGATGACCACTGTCATCACAATGCCCCAAGACACATGTCATCACAATTCGCCATGGCCCTTGCCATCACAATGCTCCATGACCCGTGTCATCACAATGGTCCAGGACACTTGTCATCACAATGATCCATGACCACTTACATCACAATGCTCCTTGACTCCTGTCATCACAATGCTCCATAGCCTATGCATTCGCAATGCTACATGGTCCCTGTAATCACATTGCTCCATGATCCATTTCATCACAATGCTCTATGACCACTGTCATTACAATGCCACATTATACCTGTCATCACAATGCTCCATGGCCCCTGTCAGCACAATGTTCCATGACAGATGTCATCACTATCCTCCATGGTCCCTGTAATCACAATGCTCCATTCCCTTGTCAACGCAATGCTCCAGAACTCTTGTCATCATAATGCTCCATGCCCGTCTCATCACAATTCTCCATGACACTTTTCATTAAAATGCTCCATGGCCTTTATCATCACAATGCTCCATGGCCCCTGTTATCACATTGATCCATTGTACCTTTCATCACAATGCTAGATAACCTCTGTCATCACAATGCCCGATGACACCTGTCATCAGAATTGGCCATGGCCCTTGTCATCACAATGCTCCATGCCCTTGTCAACGCAATGCTCCAGAACTCTTGGCATCATAATGCTCCATGCCCGTCTCATCACAATGCTCCATGACACTTGTCATCAAAATGCTCCATGGCCTTTGTCATCACAATGCTCCATGGCCCCTGTTATCACAGTGCTCCATGTTACCTTTCCTCATAATTCTCGATGACCACTGTCATCACAATGCCCCATGACACCTGTCATCACAATTCGCCATGGCCCTTGTCATCACAATGCTCCATGATCCATGTCATCACAATGTTCCTGGACACTTATCATCACAATGAACTATGACCACATTCATCACAATGCTCCATGACCCCTGTCATCACACTGCTCCATGGACTATGCATTCAAAATGCTCCATGGCCCCTGTAATCACATTGCTCCATGATCCCTTTCATCACAATGTTCTATGACCACTCTCATCACGATACCCCATGACGCCTATCATCATAATGCTCCAAGGCCCCTCTCATCACAATGCTCCATGAACCCTGTCATCACAATGTTCCATGACACTTGTCATCACAGTGCTCCATGAACCCCTGTCATCACAATATTCACTGCCCATGTAATCACAATGCTCCTGGTCCCCTGTAATCACAGTGCTCCATACCCTTTTCATCACAATGCTCCAGAACTCTTGTCATCATAATGCTCCATGCCCGTGTCATCACAATGCTTGAAGAACCTTGTCATCACAATGCTCCATGAACCGTGTCATCACAAGGTTCCAGGACCCTTGTCATCACAATGATCCATGACCCCTGTCATCTCAATGCTCCATGATCTTTGTATTCACAATGCTCCCTGGCCCCTATAATTGCGGTGATCCATGACCCCTGTCATCACAATGCTCCCTGGTATATTTCATCACAATTCTAGATGACCACTGTCATCACAGTGCTCCACGGCCCCTGTTATCAGAGTCCTCCCTGATACCTTTAATCACAATTCTATATGACCGCTCTCATCACAATTCCACATGACACCTGTCATCACAATGCTCCATGAACCATGTCATCACAATGTTCATGGACAAGATTCATCACAATGCTCCATGACAACTTACATCACAATGCTCCTTGACCCCTGTCATTCCATTGCTCCATGGCCTATGCATTCACAATGCTCCATGGCTCCTGTAATCACATTGCTCCATGATCCCTTTCATCACAATACTCCAAGACCGCTGTCATCACAATGCCCCATGACGCCTATCATCATAATGCTCCAAGGCCCCTCTCATCACAATGCTCCATGATCCCTGTCATCACAATGTTCCATGACACTAGTCATCACAGTGCTCCATGACCCCTGTCATCACAATATTCACTGCCCATGTAATCACAATGCTCCTGGTCCCCTGTAATCACAATGCTCCATACCCTTGTCATCACAATGCTCCAGAACTCTTGTCATCATAATGCTCCATTCCCTTGTCATCACAGTTCTCCATGACCACTTTCATCACAATGCTCTATGACCACTGTCATCACAATGCCACATGACACCTGTCATCACAATGCTCTATAGCCCCTGTCAGCACAATGTTCCATGACAGGTATCATCACAATGATCCATGACTGCTGTCATCACAATGTTCCCTGCCCTTGTCATTCTCAATGCTCCCTGGCTCCTGTCATCACAATGCTCCATGCTCATATCATCACAATGCTCCATTACCCATGTCATCGATGTGATCCATGACCCCTTTCATCACAATGCTCCATGACCCCAGTCATCACAATGCTCCATAGCCCTTGTCATCACAATGCTCCATTAGCCCTGTCATCACAATGTTCCATGACTCTTGTCATCAAAATGCCTCATGATCCATTTAATCACAATGCTCCATGACTCCTTTCATCACATCCTCCATGATACTTGTCATTACACTGCCCCATGACCTTTTTCAGAACAATGCTCCATGATACCAGTCATCACAATGCTCCATGACCATTGTCGTCACAATGCTCCATGCCCCTTTCAACACAATGCTCCATGACAACTGTCATCACAATGCTCCATGGTCTTTGTCATCACAATTATACATGGCCCCTGTGATCAGAGTGCTCCATGACCCCTTTCATCACAATGCTCCATGACCACTGTCATCACAATGCCCCATGACCCCTGTCATCACAATGCTCCATGGCCCCTGTCATTACAATGCTCCATGACCACTGTCATCACAATGTTCCATGACAGATGTCACCACTATCCTCCATGGTCCCTGTAATCACAATGCTCCATTCCCTTGTCAACGCAATGCTCCAGAACTCTTGTCATCATAATGCTCCATGCCCGTCTCATCACAATTCTCCATGACACTTTTCATTAAAATGCTCCATGGTCTTTATCATCACAATGCTCCATGGCCCCTGTTATCACATTGATCCATTGTACCTTTCATCACAATGCTAGATAACCTCTGTCATCACAATGCCCGATGACACCTGTCATCAGAATTGGCCATGGCCCTTGTCATCACAATGCTCCATGCCCTTGTCACCACAATGCTCCAGAACTCTGGGCATCATAATGCTCCATGCCCGTCTCATCACAATGCTCCATGACACTTGTCATCAAAATGCTCCATGGCCTTTGTCATCACAATGCTCCATGGCCCCTGTTATCACAGTGCTCCATGTTACCTTTCATCACAATTCTAGATGACCACTGTCATCACAAGGCCCCATGACACCTGTCATCACAATTCGCCATGGCCCTTGTCATCACAATGCTCCATGATCCATGTCATCACAATGTTCCTGGACACTTATCAACACAATGAACTATGACCACATTCATCACAATGCTCCATGACCCCTGTCATCACACTGCTCCATGGCCTATGCATTCAAAATGCTCCATGGCCCCTGTAATCACATTGCTCCATGATCCCTTTCATCACAATGCTCCAAGACCGCTGTCATCACAAGGCCCCATGACGCGTATCATCATAATGCTCCAAGGCCCCTCTCATCACAATGCTCCATGAACCCTGTCATCACAATGTTCCATGACACTTGTCATCACAGTGCTCCATGAACCCCTGTCATCACAATATTCACTGCCCATGTAATCACAATGCTCCTGGTCTCCTGTAATCACAGTGCTCCATACCCTTTTCATCACAATGCTCCAGAACTCTTGTCATCATAATGCTCCATGCCCGTGTCATCACAATGCTTGAAGAACCTTGTCATCACAATGCTCCATGAACCGTGTCATCACAAGGTTCCAGGACCCTTGTCATCACAATGATCCATGACCCCTGTCATCTCAATGCTCCATGATCTTTGTATTCACAATGCTCCCTGGCCCCTATAATTGCGGTGATCCATGACCCCTGTCATCACAATGCTCCCTGGTATATTTCATCACAATTCTAGATGACCACTGTCATCACAGTGCTCCACGGCCCCTGTCGTCAGAGTCCTCCATGATACCTTTCATTACAATTCTACATGACCACTGTCATCACAATGCCCCATGACATCTGTCATCACAATTCGCCATGGCACTTGTCATCACAAAGCTCCATGAACCATGTCATCACAATGTTCATGGACACTTGTCATCACAATGCTCCATGACAACTTACATCACAATGCTCCTTGACCCCTGTCATTTCATTGCTCCATGGCCTATGCATTCACAATGCTCCATGGCCCCTGTAATCACATTGCTCCATGATCCCTTTCATCACAATGCTCCAAGACCGCTGTCATCACAATGCCCCATGACGCCTATCATCATAATGCTCCAAGGCCCCTCTCATCACAGTGCTCCATGATCCCTCTCATCACAATGTTCCATGACACTAGTCATCACAGTGCTCCATGACCCCTGTCATCACAATATTCACTGCCCATGTAATCACAATGCTCCTGGTCCCCTGTAATCACAATGCTCCATACCCTTTTCATCACAATGCTCCAGAACTCTTGTCATCATAATGCTGCATGCCTGTGTCATCACAGTGCTCCATGTCCACTTTCATCACAATGCTCCTTGACCCCTGTCATCACAATGCTCCATGGCCTATGTATTCACAATGCTCCATGGCCCCTGTAATCACATTGCTCCATGATCCTTTTCATCACAATGCTCTATGACCACTGTCATCACAATGCCACATGACACCAGTCATCACATTGCTCTATAGCCCCTGTCAGCACAATGTTCCATGACAGTTATCATCACAATGATACAAGACTGCTGTCATCAGAATGTTCCCTGCTCTTGTCATCTCAATGCTCCCTGGCCCCTGTTATCACAATGCTCCATGTCCATATCATCACAATGCTCCATTACACATGTCATCGTAGTGATCCATGACCCCTTTCATCACAATGCTGCATGACACCTGTCATCACAATGCTCCATAGCCCTTGTCATCACAATGCTCCATTAGCCCTGTCATCACAATGTTCCATGACTCTTGTCATCAAAATGCCTCATGATCCATTTAATCACAATGCTCCATGACTCCTTTCATCACATCCTCCATGATACTTGTCATTACACTGCCCCATGACCTTTTTCAGAACAATGCTCCATGATACCAGTCATCACAATGCTCCATGACCATTGTCGTCACAATGCTCCATGCCCCTTTCAACACAATGCCCCATGACACTTGTCATCACAATTCGCCATCGCACTTGTCATCACAATGCTCCATGAACCCTGTCATCACAATGTTCCATGACAGTTGTCATCACAATGCTCCATGACCCTGTAATCACAATGCTCGATGCCCTTGTCATCACAATGCTCCAGAACTCTTGTCATCATAATGATGAATGCTCGTGTCATCACAAAGCTCCATGATACTTGTCATCACAATGTTCCATTGCCTTGTCATTACAATACTCCATGGCCCCTGTCATCACAGTGCTCCATGATACCTTTTATCACAATTCTAGATGACCACTGTCATCACAATGCCCCAAGACACATGTCATCACAATTCGCCATGGCCCTTGCCATCACAATGCTCCATGACCCGTGTCATCACAATGGTCCAGGACACTTGTCATCACAATGATCCATGACCACTTACATCACAATGCTCCTTGACTCCTGTCATCACAATGCTCCATAGCCTATGCATTCGCAATGCTACATGGTCCCTGTAATCACATTGCTCCATGATCCATTTCATCACAATGCTCTATGACCACTGTCATTACAATGCCACATTATACCTGTCATCACAATGCTCCATGGCCCCTGTCAGCACAATGTTCCATGACAGATGTCATCACTATCCTCCATGGTCCCTGTAATCACAATGCTCCATTCCCTTGTCAACGCAATGCTCCAGAACTCTTGTCATCATAATGCTCCATGCCCGTCTCATCACAATTCTCCATGACACTTTTCATTAAAATGCTCCATGGCCTTTATCATCACCATGCTCCATGGCCCCTGTTATCACAGTGATCCATGGTACCTTTCATCACAATGCTAGATAACCTCTGTCATCACAATGCCCGAGGACACCTATCATCAGAATTGGCCATGGCCGTTGTCATCACAATGCTCCATGCCCTTGTCACCACAATGCTCCAGAACTCTGGGCATCATAATGCTCCATGCCCGTCTCATCACAATGCTCCATGACACTTGTCATCAAAATGCTCCATGGCCTTTGTCATCACAATGCTCCATGGCCCCTGTTATCATAGTGCTCCATGTTACCTTTCATCACAATTCTAGATGACCACTGTCATCACAAGGCCCCATGACACCTGTCATCACAATTCGCCATGGCCCTTGTCATCACAATGCTCCATGATCCATGTCATCACAATGTTCCTGGACACTTATCATCACAATGAACTATGACCACATTCATCACAATGCTCCATGACCCCTGTCATCACACTGCTCCATGGACTATGCATTCAAAATGCTCCATGGCCCCTGTAATCACATTGCTCCATGATCCCTTTCATCACAATGTTCTATGACCACTCTCATCACGATACCCCATGACGCCTATCATCATAATGCTCCAAGGCCCCTCTCATCACAATGCTCCATGAACCCTGTCATCACAATGTTCCATGACACTTGTCATCACAGTGCTCCATGAACCCCTGTCATCACAATATTCACTGCCCATGTAATCACAATGCTCCTGGTCCCCTGTAATCACAGTGCTCCATACCCTTTTCATCACAATGCTCCAGAACTCTTGTCATCATAATGCTCCATGCCCGTGTCATCACAATGCTTGAAGAACCTTGTCATCACAATGCTCCATGAACCGTGTCATCACAAGGTTCCAGGACCCTTGTCATCACAATGATCCATGACCCCTGTCATCTCAATGCTCCATGATCTTTGTATTCACAATGCTCCCTGGCCCCTATAATTGTGGTGATCCATGACCCCTGTCATCACAATGCTCCCTGGTATATTTCATCACAATTCTAGATGACCACTGTCATCACAGTGCTCCACGGCCCCTGTCGTCAGAGTCCTCCATGATACCGTTCATTACAATTCTACATGACCACTGTCATCACAATGCCGCATGACACCTGTCATCACAATTCGCCATGGCACTTGTCATCACAATGCTCCATGAACCATGTCATCACAATGTTCATGGACAATAGTCATGACAATGCTCCATGACAACTTACATCACAATGCTCCTTGACCCCTGTCATTTCATTGCTCCATGGCCTATGCATTCACAATGCTCCATGGTCCCTGTAATCACAATGCTCCATACCCTTGTCATCGCAATGCTCCAGATCACTTCTCATCATAATGCTCCATGCCCGTGTCATCACAATGCTCCATGGCCCCTGTCATCACAGTGCTCCGTGATACCTTTCATCATAATGATAGATGACCACTGTCATCACAATGCTCCATGACACCTGTCATCAGAATTGGCCATGGCCCTTGTCATCACAATGCTCCAGGACACTTGTCTTCACAATGTTCCATGGCGCATTTCATCACAATGCTCCATGACCACTTTCATCAAATTGCTCCATGATGCCTGTCATCACAATGCTCCATGGCCTTTGTCATCAAAATTCTACATGGCCCCTGTAATAACAGTGCTTCAGGACAACTTTTATCACAATGCTCCATGACCACTCTCATCACAATGCCAGATAAGACCTTTCATGACAATGCTCCATGGCCCTTGTCATCACAATATTCTATGACTTCTGTCATCACAATGCTCCATGCCCCTGTCATCACAATGCCCCATCACCCCTGCTATTACAATGCTCCATGACCCCTGTCGTCGCAATGCTCTGAAACCCTTGTCATCACAATATTCCATGATCCGTGTAATCACGATGATCCATGAACCATTTCTGTACAATGCTCCAGTACCCCTTTCATTAAAATGCTCCATGGCACTTGTCATCAGAATGCTCCAGGAACCCTTCCATCACAATAATCCATGACCCGTTTCCTCACAATTCTCCAGGACCGCTTTCATCACAATGCTCCATTCCCTTGTCATCTCAATGCTTCATGGCCCCTGTCATCAAAATGATCCATGCCCTCGTCATCAAAATGCTCCAGAACTCTTGTCATCACTATGCTCCATGCCCATGTCATCAAAATGCTGCATGGCCCCTGTCATCACAATGCTGCATGACCCCTGTCATCACAATGCTCCATGCCCGTATCATCACAATGCTCCATTACCCATGTCATCGTAGTGATCCATGACCCCTTTCATCACAATGCTGCATGACACCTGTCATCACAATGCTCCGTGGTCTTTGTCATCACAATGCTCCATGACCACTGTCATCACCATGCCCCATGACCCCATTCATCACAATGCTCCATAGCCCTTGTCATCACAATGCTCCATTAGCCCTGTCATCACAATGTTCCATGACTCTTGTCATCAAAATGCCTCATGATCCATTTAATCACAATGCTCCATGACTCCTTTCATCACATCCTCCATGATACTTGGCATTACACTGCCCCATGACCTCTTTCAGAACAATGCTCCATGATACCAGTCATCACAATGCTCCATGACCATTGTCGTCACAATGCTCCATGCCCCTTTCAACACAATGCTCCATGACAACTGTCATCACAATGCTCCATGGCCTTTGTCATCACAATTATACATGGCCCCTGTGATCACAGTGCTCCATGACCCCTTTCATCACAATGCTCCATGACCACTGTCATCACAATGCCCCATGACCCCTGTCATCACAATGCTCCATGGCCCCTGTCATTACAATGCTCCATGACCACTGTCATCACAATGTTCCATGATCGCTGTAATCACAATGACTCATGACACCTTTCCTCAGAAGGCTCCAGTACGCCTGTCATCACAATGCTCCAATGACCGTCTCATCACAATGCTCCATGATCCCTGTCAGCACAACGTTCCATGACAATTGTCATCACAATGCTCCATGACACCTGTCATCACAATGTTGTCTGCCCATGTCATCAAAATGCTCCATGTCCCCTGTAATCACAATGTTCCATTACACCTGTCTTCACAATGTTCCCTGCCCATGTCATCACAATGCTCCATTACCAATGTAATCAAAATGTTCGCCTGCCCTTGTCATCAAAATGCTCCATGGCCCCTTTAATCACAATGCTCCATGAACCCTGTCATCACAATGTTCCATGACAGTTGTCATCACAATGCTCCATGACCCTGTAATCACAATGCTCCATGCCCTTGTCATCACAATGCTCCAGAACTCTTGTCATCATAATGATGAATGCTCGTGTCATCACAAAGCTCCATGATACTTGTCAGCACAATGTTCCATGGCCTTGTCATTACAATACTCCATGGCCCCTGTCATCACAGTGCTCCATGATACCTTTTATCACAATTCTAGATGACCACTGTCATCACAATGCCCCAAGACACATGTCATCACAATTCGCCATGGCCCTTGCCATCACAATGCTCCATGACCCGTGTCATCACAATGGTCCAGGACAATTGTCATCACAATGATCCATGACCTCTGTCATCACACTGCTCCATGGCCTATGCATTCAAAATGCTCCATGGCCCCTGTAATCACATTGCTCCATGATCCCTTTCATCACGATGTTCTATGACCACTCTCATCACAATACCCCATGACGCCTATCATCATAATGCTCCAAGGCCCCTCTCATCACAATGCTCCATGAACCCTGTCATCACAATGTTCCATGACACTTGTCATCACAGTGCTCCATGAACCCCTGTCATCACAATATTCACTGCCCATGTAATCACAATGCTCCTGGTCTCCTGTAATCACAGTGCTCCATACCCTTTTCATCACAATGCTCCAGAACTCTTGTCATCATAATGCTCCATGCCCGTGTCATCACAATGCTTGAAGAACCTTGTCATCACAATGCTCCATGAACCGTGTCATCACAAGGTTCTAGGACCCTTGTCATCACAATGATCCATGACCCCTGTCATCTCAATGCTCCATGATCTTTGTATTCACAATGCTCCCTGGCCCCTATAATTGCGGTGATCCATGACCCCTGTCATCACAATGCTCCCTGGTATATTTCATCACAATTCTAGATGACCACTGTCATCACAGTGCTCCACGGCCCCTGTCGTCAGAGTCCTCCATGATACCTTTCATTACAATTCTACATGACCACTGTCATCACAATGCCCCATGACACCTGTCATCACAATTCGCCATGGCACTTGTCATCACAATGCTCCATGAACCATGTCATCACAATGTTCATGGACACTTGTCATCACAATGCTCCATGACAACTTACATCACAATGCTCCTTGACCCCTGTCATTTCATTGCTCCATGGCCTATGCATTCACAATGCTCCATGGCTCCTGTAAGCACATTGCTCCATGATCCCTTTCATCACAATGCTCCAAGACCGCTGTCATCACAATGCCCCATGACGCCTATCATCATAATGCTCTAAGGCCCCTCTCATCACAATGCTCCATGATCCCTGTCATCACAATGTTCCATGACACTAGTCATCACAGTGCTCCATGACCCCTGTCATCACAATATTCACTGCCCATGTAATCACAATGCTCCTGGTCCCCTGTAATCATAGTGCTCCATACCCTTGTCATCACAATGCTCCAGAACTCTTGTCATCATAATGCTCCATGCCCGTGTCATCACAATGCTTGAAGAACCTTGTCATCACAATGCTCCATGAACCGTGTCATCACAAGGTTCCAGGACCCTTGTCATCACAATGATCCGTGACCCCTGTCATCTCAATGCTCCATGATCTTTGTATTCACAATGCTCCATGGCCTCTATAATTGCGGTGATCCATGACCCCTGTCATCACAATGCTCCCTGGTATATTTCATCACAATTCTAGATGACCACTGTCATCACAGTGCTCCACGGCCCCTGTTATCAGAGTCCTCCCTGATACCTTTAATCACAATTCTATATGACCGCTCTCATCACAATTCCACATGACACCTGTCATCACAATGCTCCATGAACCATGTCATCACAATGTTCATGGACAAGAGTCATCACAATGCTCCATGACAACTTACATCACAATGCTCCTTGACACCTGTCATTCCATTGCTCCATGGCCTATGCATTCACAATGCTCCATGGCTCCTGTAATCACATTGCTCCATGATCCCTTTCATCACAATACTCCAAGACCGCTGTCATCACAATGCCCCATGACGCCTATCATCATAATGCTCCAAGGCCCCTCTCATCACAATGCTCCATGATCCCTGTCATCACAATGTTCCATGACACTAGTCATCACAGTGCTCCATGACCCCTGTCATCACAATATTCACTGCCCATGTAATCACAATGCTCCTGGTCCCCTGTAATCACAATGCTCCATACCCTTGTCATCACAATGCTCCAGAACTCTTGTCATCATAATGCTCCATTCCCTTGTCATCACAGTTCTCCATGACCACTTTCATCACAATGCTCTATGACCACTGTCATCACAATGCCACATGACACCTGTCATCACAATGCTCTATAGCCCCTGTCAGCACAATGTTCCATGACAGGTATCATCACAATGATCCATGACTGCTGTCATCACAATGTTCCCTGCCCTTGTCATTCTCAATGCTCCCTGGCTCCTGTCATCATAATGCTCCATGCTCATATCATCACAATGCTCCATTACCCATGTCATCGATGTGATCCATGACCCCTTTCATCACAATGCTCCATGACCCCAGTCATCACAATGCTCCATAGCCCTTGTCATCACAATGCTCCATTAGCCCTGTCATCACAATGTTCCATGACTCTTGTCATCAAAATGCCTCATGATCCATTTAATCACAATGCTCCATGACTCCTTTCATCACATCCTCCATGATACTTGTCATTACACTGCCCCATGACCTTTTTCAGAACAATGCTCCATGATACCAGTCATCACAATGCTCCATGACCATTGTCGTCACAATGCTCCATGCCCCTTTCAACACAATGCTCCATGACAACTGTCATCACAATGCTCCATGGTCTTTGTCATCACAATTATACATGGCCCCTGTGATCACAGTGCTCCATGACCCCTTTCATCACAATGCTCCATGACCACTGTCATCACAATGCCCCATGACCCCTGTCATCACAATGCTCCATGGCCCCTGTCATTACAATGCTCCATGACCACTGTCATCACAATGTTCCATGACAGATGTCACCACTATCCTCCATGGTCCCTGTAATCACAATGCTCCATTCCCTTGTCAACGCAATGCTCCAGAACTCTTGTCATCATAATGCTCCATGCCCGTCTCATCACAATTCTCCATGACACTTTTCATTAAAATGCTCCATGGTCTTTATCATCACAATGCTCCATGGCCCCTGTTATCACATTGATCCATTGTACCTTTCATCACAATGCTAGATAACCTCTGTCATCACAATGCCCGATGACACCTGTCATCAGAATTGGCCATGGCCCTTGTCATCACAATGCTCCATGCCCTTGTCACCACAATGCTCCAGAACTCTGGGCATCATAATGCTCCATGCCCGTCTCATCACAATGCTACATGACACTTGTCATCAAAATGCTCCATGGCCTTTGTCATCACAATGCTCCATGGCCCCTGTTATCACAGTGCTCCATGTTACCTTTCATCACAATTCTAGATGACCACTGTCATCACAATGCCCCATGACACCTGTCATCACAATTCGCCATGGCCCTTGTCATCACAATGCTCCATGATCCATGTCATCACAATGTTCCTGGACACTTATCATCACAATGAACTATGACCACATTCATCACAATGCTCCATGACCCCTGTCATCACACTGCTCCATGGCCTATGCATTCAAAATGCTCCATGGCCCCTGTAATCACATTGCTCCATGATCCCTTTCATCACAATGCTCCAAGACCGCTGTCATCACAAGGCCCCATGACGCGTATCATCATAATGCTCCAAGGCCCCTCTCATCACAATGCTCCATGAACCCTGTCATCACAATGTTCCATGACACTTGTCATCACAGTGCTCCATGAACCCCTGTCATCACAATATTCACTGCCCATGTAATCACAATGCTCCTGGTCTCCTGTAATCACAGTGCTCCATACCCTTTTCATCACAATGCTCCAGAACTCTTGTCATCATAATGCTCCATGCCCGTGTCATCACAATGCTTGAAGAACCTTGTCATCACAATGCTCCATGAACCGTGTCATCACAAGGTTCCAGGACCCTTGTCATCACAATGATCCATGACCCCTGTCATCTCAATGCTCCATGATCTTTGTATTCACAATGCTCCCTGGCCCCTATAATTGCGGTGATCCATGACCCCTGTCATCACAATGCTCCCTGGTATATTTCATCACAATTCTAGATGACCACTGTCATCACAGTGCTCCACGGCCCCTGTCGTCAGAGTCCTCCATGATACCTTTCATTACAATTCTACATGACCACTGTCATCACAATGCCCCATGACACCTGTCATCACAATTCGCCATGGCACTTGTCATCACAAAGCTCCATGAACCATGTCATCACAATGTTCATGGACACTTGTCATCACAATGCTCCATGACAACTTACATCACAATGCTCCTTGACCCCTGTCATTTCATTGCTCCATGGCCTATGCATTCACAATGCTCCATGGCCCCTGTAATCACATTGCTCCATGATCCCTTTCATCACAATGCTCCAAGACCGCTGTCATCACAATGCCCCATGACGCCTATCATCATAATGCTCCAAGGCCCCTCTCATCACAGTGCTCCATGATCCCTCTCATCACAATGTTCCATGACACTAGTCATCACAGTGCTCCATGACCCCTGTCATCACAATATTCACTGCCCATGTAATCACAATGCTCCTGGTCCCCTGTAATCACAATGCTCCATACCCTTTTCATCACAATGCTCCAGAACTCTTGTCATCATAATGCTGCATGCCCGTGTCATCACAGTGCTCCATGTCCACTTTCATCACAATGCTCCTTGACCCCTGTCATCACAATGCTCCATGGCCTATGTATTCACAATGCTCCATGGCCCCTGTAATCACATTGCTCCATGATCCTTTTCATCACAATGCTCTATGACCACTGTCATCACAATGCCACATGACACCTGTCATCACAATGCTCTATAGCCCCTGTCAGCACAATGTTCCATGACAGGTATCATCACAATGATACAAGACTGCTGTCATCAGAATGTTCCCTGCTCTTGTCATCTCAATGCTCCCTTGCCCCTGTCATCAAAATGATCCATGCCCTCGTCATCAAAATGCTCCAGAACTCTTGTCATCACTATGCTCCATGCCCATGTCATCAAAATGCTGCATGGCCCCTGTCATCACAATGCCGCATGACACCTGTCATCACAATTCGCCATGGCACTTGTCATCACAATGCTCCATGAACCATGTCATCACAATGTTCATGGACAATAGTCATGACAATGCTCCATGACAACTTACATCACAATGCTCCTTGACCCCTGTCATTTCATTGCTCCATGGCCTATGCATTCACAATGCTCCATGGTCCCTGTAATCACAATGCTCCATACCCTTGTCATCGCAATGCTCCAGATCACTTCTCATCATAATGCTCCATGCCCGTGTCATCACAATGCTCCATGGCCCCTGTCATCACAGTGCTCCGTGATACCTTTCATCATAATGATAGATGACCACTGTCATCACAATGCTCCATGACACCTGTCATCAGAATTGGCCATGGCCCTTGTCATCACAATGCTCCAGGACACTTGTCTTCACAATGTTCCATGGCGCATTTCATCACAATGCTCCATGACCACTTTCATCAAATTGCTCCATGATGCCTGTCATCACAATGCTCCATGGCCTTTGTCATCAAAATTCTACATGGCCCCTGTAATAACAGTGCTTCAGGACAACTTTTATCACAATGCTCCATGACCACTCTCATCACAATGCCAGATAAGACCTTTCATGACAATGCTCCATGGCCCTTGTCATCACAATATTCTATGACTTCTGTCATCACAATGCTCCATGGCCCTGTCATCACAATGCCCCATCACCCCTGCTATTACAATGCTCCATGACCCCTGTCGTCGCAATGCTCCGAAACCCTTGTCATCACAATATTCCATGATCCGTGTAATCACGATGATCCATGAACCATTTCTGTACAATGCTCCAGTACCCCTTTCATTAAAATGCTCCATGGCACTTGTCATCAGAATGCTCCAGGAACCCTTCCATCACAATAATCCATGACCCGTTTCCTCACAATTCTCCAGGACCGCTTTCATCACAATGCTCCATTCCCTTGTCATCTCAATGCTTCATGGCCCCTGTCATCACAATGATCCATGCCCTCGTCATCAAAATGCTCCAGAACTCTTGTCATCACTATGCTCCATGCCCATGTCATCAAAATGCTGCATGGCCCCTGTCATCACAATGCTGCATGACCCCTGTCATCACAATGCTCCATGCCCGTATCATCACAATGCTCCATTACCCATGTCATCGTAGTGATCCATGACCCCTTACATCACAATGCTGCATGACACCTGTCATCACAATGCTCCGTGGTCTTTGTCATCACAATGCTCCATGACCACTGTCATCACCATGCCCCATGACCCCATTCATCACAATGCTCCATAGCCCTTGTCATCACAATGCTCCATTAGCGCTGTCATCACAATGTTCCATGACTCTTGTCATCAAAATGCCTCATGATCCATTTAATCACAATGCTCCATGACTCCTTTCATCACATCCTCCATGATACTTGGCATTACACTGCCCCATGACCTCTTTCAGAACAATGCTCCATGATACCAGTCATCACAATGCTCCATGACCATTGTCGTCACAATGCTCCATGCCCCTTTCAACACAATGCTCCATGACAACTGTCATCACAATGCTCCATGGCCTTTGTCATCACAATTATACATGGCCCCTGTGATCACAGTGCTCCATGACCCCTTTCATCACAATGCTCCATGACCACTGTCATCACAATGCCCCATGACCCCTGTCATCACAATGCTCCATGGCCCCTGTCATTACAATGCTCCATGACCACTGTCATCACAATGTTCCATGATCGCTGTAATCACAATGACTCATGACACCTTTCCTCAGAAGGCTCCAGTACGCCTGTCATCACAATGCTCCAATGACCGTCTCATCACAATGCTCCATGATCCCTGTCAGCACAACGTTCCATGACAATTGTCATCACAATGCTCCATGACACCTGTCATCACAATGTTGCCTGCCCATGTCATCAAAATGCTCCATGTCCCCTGTAATCACAATGTTCCATTACACGTGTCTTCACAATGTTCCCTGCCCATGTCATCACAATGCTCCATTACCAATGTAATCAAAAAGTTCGCCTGCCCTTGTCATCAAAATGCTCCATGGCCCCTTTAATCACAATGCTCCATGAACCCTGTCATCACAATGTTCCATGACAGTTGTCATCACAATGCTCCATGACCCTGTAATCACAATGCTCCATGCCCTTGTCATCACAATGCTCCAGAACTCTTGTCATCATAATGATGAATGCTCGTGTCATCACAAAGCTCCATGATACTTGTCATCACAATGTTCCATGGCCTTGTCATTACAATACTCCATGGCCCCTGTCATCACAGTGCTCCATGATACCTTTTATCACAATTCTAGATGACCACTGTCATCACAATGCCCCAAGACACATGTCATCACAATTCGCCATGGCCCTTGCCATCACAATGCTCCATGACCCGTGTCATCACAATGGTCCAGGACACTTTTCATCACAATGATCCATGACCCCTGTCATCACACTGCTCCATGGCCTATGCATTCAAAATGCTCCATGGCCCCTGTAATCACATTGCTCCATGATCCCTTTCATCACGATGTTCTATGACCACTCTCATCACAATACCCCATGACGCCTATCATCATAATGCTCCAAGGCCCCTCTCATCACAATGCTCCATGAACCCTGTCATCACAATGTTCCATGACACTTGTCATCACAGTGCTCCATGAACCCCTGTCATCACAATATTCACTGCCCATGTAATCACAATGCTCCTGGTCCCCTGTAATCACAATGCTCCATACCCTTTTCATCACAATGCTCCAGAACTCTTGTCATCATAATGCTGCATGCCCGTGTCATCACAGTGCTCCATGTCCACTTTCATCACAATGCTCCTTGACCCCTGTCATCACAATGCTCCATGGCCTATGTATTCACAATGCTCCATGGCCCCTGTAATCACATTGCTCCATGATCCTTTTCATCACAATGCTCTATGACCACTGTCATCACAATGCCACATGACACCTGTCATCACATTGCTCTATAGCCCCTGTCAGCACAATGTTCCATGACAGGTATCATCACAATGATACAAGACTGCTGTCATCAGAATGTTCCCTGCTCTTGTCATCTCAATGCTCCCTGGCCCCTGTTATCACAATGCTCCATGTCCATATCATCACAATGCTCCATTACACATGTCATCGTAGTGATCCATGACCCCTTTCATCACAATGCTGCATGACACCTGTCATCACAATGCTCCATAGCCCTTGTCATCACAATGCTCCATTAGCCCTGTCATCACAATGTTCCATGACTCTTGTCATCAAAATGCCTCATGATCCATTTAATCACAATGCTCCATGACTCCTTTCATCACATCTTCCATGATACTTGTCATTACACTGCCCCATGACCTTTTTCAGAACAATGCTCCATGATACCAGTCATCACAATGCTCCATGACCATTGTCGTCACAATGCTCCATGCCCCTTTCAACACAATGCCCCATGACACCTGTCATCACAATTCGCCATCGCACTTGTCATCACAATGCTCCATGAACCCTGTCATCACAATGTTCCATGACAGTTGTCATCACAATGCTCCATGACCCTGTAATCACAATGCTCCATGCCCTTGTCATCACAATGCTCCAGAACTCTTGTCATCATAATGATGAATGCTCGTGTCATCACAAAGCTCCATGATACTTGTCATCACAATGTTCCATTGCCTTGTCATTACAATACTCCATGGCCCCTGTCATCACAGTGCTCCATGATACCTTTTATCACAATTCTAGATGACCACTGTCATCACAATGCCCCAAGACACATGTCATAACAATTCGCCATGGCCCTTGCCATCACAATGCTCCATGACCAGTGTCATCACAATGGTCCAGGACACTTGTCATCACAATGATCCATGACCACTTACATCACAATGCTCCTTGACTCCTGTCATCACAATGCTCCATAGCCTATGCATTCGCAATGCTACATGGTCCCTGTAATCACATTGCTCCATGATCCATTTCATCACAATGCTCTATGACCACTGTCATTACAATGCCACATTATACCTGTCATCACAATGCTCCATGGCCCCTGTCAGCACAATGTTCCATGACAGATGTCATCACTATCCTCCATGGTCCCTGTAATCACAATGCTCCATTCCCTTGTCAACGCAATGCTCCAGAACTCTTATCATAATGCTCCATGCCCGTCTCATCACAATTCTCCATGACACTTTTCATTAAAATGCTCCATGGCCTTTATCATCACAATGCTCCATGGCCCCTGTTATCACATTGATCCATTGTACCTTTCATCACAATGCTAGATAACCTCTGTCATCACAATGCCCGATGACACCTGTCATCAGAATTGGCCATGGCCCTTGTCATCACAATGCTCCATGCCCTTGTCAACGCAATGCTCCAGAACTCTTGGCATCATAATGCTCCATGCCCGTCTCATCACAATGTTCCATGACACTAGTCATCAAAATGCTCCATGGCCTTTGTCATCACAATGCTCCATGGCCCCTGTTATCACAGTGCTCCATGTTACCTTTCCTCATAATTCTCGATGACCACTGTCATCACAATGCCCCATGACACCTGTCATCACAATTCGCCATGGCCCTTGTCATCACAATGCTCCATGATCCATGTCATCACAATGTTCCTGGACACTTATCATCACAATGAACTATGACCACATTCATCACAATGCTCCATGACCCCTGTCATCACACTGCTCCATGGACTATGCATTCAAAATGCTCCATGGCCCCTGTAATCACATTGCTCCATGATCCCTTTCATCACAATGTTCTATGACCACTCTCATCACGATACCCCATGACGCCTATCATCATAATGCTCCAAGGCCCCTCTCATCACAATGCTCCATGAACCCTGTCATCACAATGTTCCATGACACTTGTCATCACAGTGCTCCATGAACCCCTGTCATCACAATATTCACTGCCCATGTAATCACAATGCTCCTGGTCCCCTGTAATCACAGTGCTCCATACCCTTTTCATCACAATGCTCCAGAACTCTTGTCATCATAATGCTCCATGCCCGTGTCATCACAATGCTTGAAGAACCTTGTCATCACAATGCTCCATGAACCGTGTCATCACAAGGTTCCAGGACCCTTGTCATCACAATGATCCATGACCCCTGTCATCTCAATGCTCCATGATCTTTGTATTCACAATGCTCCCTGGCCCCTATAATTGTGGTGATCCATGACCCCTGTCATCACAATGCTCCCTGGTATATTTCATCACAATTCTAGATGACCACTGTCATCACAGTGCTCCACGGCCCCTGTCGTCAGAGTCCTCCATGATACCGTTCATTACAATTCTACATGACCACTGTCATCACAATGCCGCATGACACCTGTCATCACAATTCGCCATGGCACTTGTCATCACAATGCTCCATGAACCATGTCATCACAATGTTCATGGACAATAGTCATGACAATGCTCCATGACAACTTACATCACAATGCTCCTTGACCCCTGTCATTTCATTGCTCCATGGCCTATGCATTCACAATGCTCCATGGTCCCTGTAATCACAATGCTCCATACCCTTGTCATCGCAATGCTCCAGATCACTTCTCATCATAATGCTCCATGCCCGTGTCATCACAATGCTCCATGGCCCCTGTCATCACAGTGCTCCATGATACCTTTCATCATAATGATAGATGACCACTGTCATCACAATGCTCCATGACACCTGTCATCAGAATTGGCCATGGCCCTTGTCATCACAATGCTCCAGGACACTTGTCTTCACAATGTTCCATGGCGCATTTCATCACAATGCTCCATGACCACTTTCATCAAATTGCTCCATGATGCCTGTCATCACAATGCTCCATGGCCTTTGTCATCAAAATTCTACATGGCCCCTGTAATAACAGTGCTTCAGGACAACTTTTATCACAATGCTCCATGACCACTCTCATCACAATGCCAGATAAGACCTTTCATGACAATGCTCCATGGCCCTTGTCATCACAATATTCTATGACTTCTGTCATCACAATGCTCCATGCCCCTGTCATCACAATGCCCCATCACCCCTGCTATTACAATGCTCCATGACCCCTGTCGTCGCAATGCTCCGAAACCCTTGTCATCACAATATTCCATGATCCGTGTAATCACGATGATCCATGAACCATTTCTGTACAATGCTCCAGTACCCCTTTCATTAAAATGCTCCATGGCACTTGTCATCAGAATGCTCCAGGAACCCTTCCATCACAATAATCCATGACCCGTTTCCTCACAATTCTCCAGGACCGCTTTCATCACAATGCTCCATTCCCTTGTCATCTCAATGCTTCATGGCCCCTGTCATCAAAATGATCCATGCCCTCGTCATCAAAATGCTCCAGAACTCTTGTCATCACTATGCTCCATGCCCATGTCATCAAAATGCTGCATGGCCCCTGTCATCACAATGCTGCATGACCCCTGTCATCACAATGCTCCATGCCCGTATCATCACAATGCTCCATTACCCATGTCATCGTAGTGATCCATGACCCCTTTCATCACAATGCTGCATGACACCTGTCATCACAATGCTCCGTGGTCTTTGTCATCACAATGCTCCATGACCACTGTCATCACCATGCCCCATGACCCCATTCATCACAATGCTCCATAGCCCTTGTCATCACAATGCTCCATTAGCCCTGTCATCACAATGTTCCATGACTCTTGTCATCAAAATGCCTCATGATCCATTTAATCACAATGCTCCATGACTCCTTTCATCACATCCTCCATGATACTTGGCATTACACTGCCCCATGACCTCTTTCAGAACAATGCTCCATGATACCAGTCATCACAATGCTCCATGACCATTGTCGTCACAATGCTCCATGCCCCTTTCAACACAATGCTCCATGACAACTGTCATCACAATGCTCCATGGCCTTTGTCATCACAATTATACATGGCCCCTGTGATCACAGTGCTCCATGACCCCTTTCATCACAATGCTCCATGACCACTGTCATCACAATGCCCCATGACCCCTGTCATCACAATGCTCCATGGCCCCTGTCATTACAATGCTCCATGACCACTGTCATCACAATGTTCCATGATCGCTGTAATCACAATGACTCATGACACCTTTCCTCAGAAGGCTCCAGTACGCCTGTCATCACAATGCTCCAATGACCGTCTCATCACAATGCTCCATGATCCCTGTCAGCACAACGTTCCATGACAATTGTCATCACAATGCTCCATGACACCTGTCATCACAATGTTGTCTGCCCATGTCATCAAAATGCTCCATGTCCCCTGTAATCACAATGTTCCATTACACCTGTCTTCACAATGTTCCCTGCCCATGTCCTCACAATGCTCCATTACCAATGTAATCAAAATGTTCGCCTGCCCTTGTCATCAAAATGCTCCATGGCCCCTTTAATCACAATGCTCCATGAACCCTGTCATCACAATGTTCCATGACAGTTGTCATCACAATGCTCCATGACCCTGTAATCACAATGCTCCATGCCCTTGTCATCACAATGCTCCAGAACTCTTGTCATCATAATGATGAATGCTCGTGTCATCACAAAGCTCCATGATACTTGTCATCACAATGTTCCATGGCCTTGTCATTACAATACTCCATGGCCCCTGTCATCACAGTGCTCCATGATACCTTTTATCACAATTCTAGATGACCACTGTCATCACAATGCCCCAAGACACATGTCATCACAATTCGCCATGGCCCTTGCCATCACAATGCTCCATGACCCGTGTCATCACAATGGTCCAGGACACTTTTCATCACAATGATCCATGACCCCTGTCATCACACTGCTCCATGGCCTATGCATTCAAAATGCTCCATGGCCCCTGTAATCACATTGCTCCATGATCCCTTTCATCACGATGTTCTATGACCACTCTCATCACAATACCCCATGACGCCTATCATCATAATGCTCCAAGGCCCCTCTCATCACAATGCTCCATGAACCCTGTCATCACAATGTTCCATGACACTTGTCATCACAGTGCTCCATGAACCCCTGTCATCACAATATTCACTGCCCATGTAATCACAATGCTCCTGGTCCCCTGTAATCACAATGCTCCATACCCTTTTCATCACAATGCTCCAGAACTCTTGTCATCATAATGCTGCATGCCCGTGTCATCACAGTGCTCCATGTCCACTTTCATCACAATGCTCCTTGACCCCTGTCATCACAATGCTCCATGGCCTATGTATTCACAATGCTCCATGGCCCCTGTAATCACATTGCTCCATGATCCTTTTCATCACAATGCTCTATGACCACTGTCATCACAATGCCACATGACACCTGTCATCACATTGCTCTATAGCCCCTGTCAGCACAATGTTCCATGACAGGTATCATCACAATGATACAAGACTGCTGTCATCAGAATGTTCCCTGCTCTTGTCATCTCAATGCTCCCTGGCCCCTGTTATCACAATGCTCCATGTCCATATCATCACAATGCTCCATTACACATGTCATCGTAGTGATCCATGACCCCTTTCATCACAATGCTGCATGACACCTGTCATCACAATGCTCCATAGCCCTTGTCATCACAATGCTCCATTAGCCCTGTCATCACAATGTTCCATGACTCTTGTCATCAAAATGCCTCATGATCCATTTAATCACAATGCTCCATGACTCCTTTCATCACATCTTCCATGATACTTGTCATTACACTGCCCCATGACCTTTTTCAGAACAATGCTCCATGATACCAGTCATCACAATGCTCCATGACCATTGTCGTCACAATGCTCCATGCCCCTTTCAACACAATGCCCCATGACACCTGTCATCACAATTCGCCATCGCACTTGTCATCACAATGCTCCATGAACCCTGTCATCACAATGTTCCATGACAGTTGTCATCACAATGCTCCATGACCCTGTAATCACAATGCTCCATGCCCTTGTCATCACAATGCTCCAGAACTCTTGTCATCATAATGATGAATGCTCGTGTCATCACAAAGCTCCATGATACTTGTCATCACAATGTTCCATTGCCTTGTCATTACAATACTCCATGGCCCCTGTCATCACAGTGCTCCATGATACCTTTTATCACAATTCTAGATGACCACTGTCATCACAATGCCCCAAGACAGATGTCATAACAATTCGCCATGGCCCTTGCCATCACAATGCTCCATGACCCGTGTCATCACAATGGTCCAGGACACTTGTCATCACAATGATCCATGACCACTTACATCACAATGCTCCTTGACTCCTGTCATCACAATGCTCCATAGCCTATGCATTCGCAATGCTACATGGTCCCTGTAATCACATTGCTCCATGATCCATTTCATCACAATGCTCTATGACCACTGTCATTACAATGCCACATTATACCTGTCATCACAATGCTCCATGGCCCCTGTCAGCACAATGTTCCATGACAGATGTCATCACTATCCTCCATGGTCCCTGTAATCACAATGCTCCATTCCCTTGTCAACGCAATGCTCCAGAACTCTTGTCATCATAATGCTCCATGCCCGTCTCATCACAATTCTCCATGACACTTTTCATTAAAATGCTCCATGGCCTTTATCATCACAATGCTCCATGGCCCCTGTTATCACATTGATCCATTGTACCTTTCATCACAATGCTAGATAACCTCTGTCATCACAATGCCCGATGACACCTGTCATCAGAATTGGCCATGGCCCTTGTCATCACAATGCTCCATGCCCTTGTCAACGCAATGCTCCAGAACTCTTGGCATCATAATGCTCCATGCCCGTCTCATCACAATGTTCCATGACACTAGTCATCAAAATGCTCCATGGCCTTTGTCATCACAATGCTCCATGGCCCCTGTTATCACAGTGCTCCATGTTACCTTTCCTCATAATTCTCGATGACCACTGTCATCACAATGCCCCATGACACCTGTCATCACAATTCGCCATGGCCCTTGTCATCACAATGCTCCATGATCCATGTCATCACAATGTTCCTGGACACTTATCATCACAATGAACTATGACCACATTCATCACAATGCTCCATGACCCCTGTCATCACACTGCTCCATGGACTATGCATTCAAAATGCTCCATGGCCCCTGTAATCACATTGCTCCATGATCCCTTTCATCACAATGTTCTATGACCACTCTCATCACGATACCCCATGACGCCTATCATCATAATGCTCCAAGGCCCCTCTCATCACAATGCTCCATGAACCCTGTCATCACAATGTTCCATGACACTTGTCATCACAGTGCTCCATGAACCCCTGTCATCACAATATTCACTGCCCATGTAATCACAATGCTCCTGGTCCCCTGTAATCACAGTGCTCCATACCCTTTTCATCACAATGCTCCAGAACTCTTGTCATCATAATGCTCCATGCCCGTGTCATCACAATGCTTGAAGAACCTTGTCATCACAATGCTCCATGAACCGTGTCATCACAAGGTTCCAGGACCCTTGTCATCACAATGATCCATGACCCCTGTCATCTCAATGCTCCATGATCTTTGTATTCACAATGCTCCCTGGCCCCTATAATTGTGGTGATCCATGACCCCTGTCATCACAATGCTCCCTGGTATATTTCATCACAATTCTAGATGACCACTGTCATCACAGTGCTCCACGGCCCCTGTCGTCAGAGTCCTCCATGATACCGTTCATTACAATTCTACATGACCACTGTCATCACAATGCCGCATGACACCTGTCATCACAATTCGCCATGGCACTTGTCATCACAATGCTCCATGAACCATGTCATCACAATGTTCATGGACAATAGTCATGACAATGCTCCATGACAACTTACATCACAATGCTCCTTGACCCCTGTCATTTCATTGCTCCATGGCCTATGCATTCACAATGCTCCATGGTCCCTGTAATCACAATGCTCCATACCCTTGTCATCGCAATGCTCCAGATCACTTCTCATCATAATGCTCCATGCCCGTGTCATCACAATGCTCCATGGCCCCTGTCATCACAGTGCTCCATGATACCTTTCATCATAATGATAGATGACCACTGTCATCACAATGCTCCATGACACCTGTCATCAGAATTGGCCATGGCCCTTGTCATCACAATGCTCCAGGACACTTGTCTTCACAATGTTCCATGGCGCATTTCATCACAATGCTCCATGACCACTTTCATCAAATTGCTCCATGATGCCTGTCATCACAATGCTCCATGGCCTTTGTCATCAAAATTCTACATGGCCCCTGTAATAACAGTGCTTCAGGACAACTTTTATCACAATGCTCCATGACCACTCTCATCACAATGCCAGATAAGACCTTTCATGACAATGCTCCATGGCCCTTGTCATCACAATATTCTATGACTTCTGTCATCACAATGCTCCATGCCCCTGTCATCACAATGCCCCATCACCCCTGCTATTACAATGCTCCATGACCCCTGTCGTCGCAATGCTCCGAAACCCTTGTCATCACAATATTCCATGATCCGTGTAATCACGATGATCCATGAACCATTTCTGTACAATGCTCCAGTACCCCTTTCATTAAAATGCTCCATGGCACTTGTCATCAGAATGCTCCAGGAACCCTTCCATCACAATAATCCATGACCCGTTTCCTCACAATTCTCCAGGACCGCTTTCATCACAATGCTCCATTCCCTTGTCATCTCAATGCTTCATGGCCCCTGTCATCAAAATGATCCATGCCCTCGTCATCAAAATGCTCCAGAACTCTTGTCATCACTATGCTCCATGCCCATGTCATCAAAATGCTGCATGGCCCCTGTCATCACAATGCTGCATGACCCCTGTCATCACAATGCTCCATGCCCGTATCATCACAATGCTCCATTACCCATGTCATCGTAGTGATCCATGACCCCTTTCATCACAATGCTGCATGACACCTGTCATCACAATGCTCCGTGGTCTTTGTCATCACAATGCTCCATGACCACTGTCATCACCATGCCCCATGACCCCATTCATCACAATGCTCCATAGCCCTTGTCATCACAATGCTCCATTAGCCCTGTCATCACAATGTTCCATGACTCTTGTCATCAAAATGCCTCATGATCCATTTAATCACAATGCTCCATGACTCCTTTCATCACATCCTCCATGATACTTGTCATTACACTGCCCCATGACCTCTTTCAGAACAATGCTCCATGATACCAGTCATCACAATGCTCCATGACCATTGTCGTCACAATGCTCCATGCCCCTTTCAACACAATGCTCCATGACAACTGTCATCACAATGCTCCATGGCCTTTGTCATCACAATTATACATGGCCCCTGTGATCACAGTGCTCCATGACCCCTTTCATCACAATGCTCCATGACCACTGTCATCACAATGCCCCATGACCCCTGTCATCACAATGCTCCATGGCCCCTGTCATTACAATGCTCCATGACCACTGTCATCACAATGTTCCATGATCGCTGTAATCACAATGACTCATGACACCTTTCCTCAGAAGGCTCCAGTACGCCTGTCATCACAATGCTCCAATGACCGTCTCATCACAATGCTCCATGATCCCTGTCAGCACAACGTTCCATGACAATTGTCATCACAATGCTCCATGACACCTGTCATCACAATGTTGTCTGCCCATGTCATCAAAATGCTCCATGTCCCCTGTAATCACAATGTTCCATTACACCTGTCTTCACAATGTTCCCTGCCCATGTCCTCACAATGCTCCATTACCAATGTAATCAAAATGTTCGCCTGCCCTTGTCATCAAAATGCTCCATGGCCCCTTTAATCACAATGCTCCATGAACCCTGTCATCACAATGTTCCATGACAGTTGTCATCACAATGCTCCATGACCCTGTAATCACAATGCTCCATGCCCTTGTCATCACAATGCTCCAGAACTCTTGTCATCATAATGATGAATGCTCGTGTCATCACAAAGCTCCATGATACTTGTCATCACAATGTTCCATGGCCTTGTCATTACAATACTCCATGGCCCCTGTCATCACAGTGCTCCATGATACCTTTTATCACAATTCTAGATGACCACTGTCATCACAATGCCCCAAGACACATGTCATCACAATTCGCCATGGCCCTTGCCATCACAATGCTCCATGACCCGTGTCATCACAATGGTCCAGGACACTTTTCATCACAATGATCCATGACCCCTGTCATCACACTGCTCCATGGCCTATGCATTCAAAATGCTCCATGGCCCCTGTAATCACATTGCTCCATGATCCCTTTCATCACGATGTTCTATGACCACTCTCATCACAATACCCCATGACGCCTATCATCATAATGCTCCAAGGCCCCTCTCATCACAATGCTCCATGAACCCTGTCATCACAATGTTCCATGACACTTGTCATCACAGTGCTCCATGAACCCCTGTCATCACAATATTCACTGCCCATGTAATCACAATGCTCCTGGTCCCCTGTAATCACAATGCTCCATACCCTTTTCATCACAATGCTCCAGAACTCTTGTCATCATAATGCTGCATGCCCGTGTCATCACAGTGCTCCATGTCCACTTTCATCACAATGCTCCTTGACCCCTGTCATCACAATGCTCCATGGCCTATGTATTCACAATGCTCCATGGCCCCTGTAATCACATTGCTCCATGATCCTTTTCATCACAATGCTCTATGACCACTGTCATCACAATGCCACATGACACCTGTCATCACATTGCTCTATAGCCCCTGTCAGCACAATGTTCCATGACAGGTATCATCACAATGATACAAGACTGCTGTCATCAGAATGTTCCCTGCTCTTGTCATCTCAATGCTCCCTGGCCCCTGTTATCACAATGCTCCATGTCCATATCATCACAATGCTCCATTACACATGTCATCGTAGTGATCCATGACCCCTTTCATCACAATGCTGCATGACACCTGTCATCACAATGCTCCATAGCCCTTGTCATCACAATGCTCCATTAGCCCTGTCATCACAATGTTCCATGACTCTTGTCATCAAAATGCCTCATGATCCATTTAATCACAATGCTCCATGACTCCTTTCATCACATCTTCCATGATACTTGTCATTACACTGCCCCATGACCTTTTTCAGAACAATGCTCCATGATACCAGTCATCACAATGCTCCATGACCATTGTCGTCACAATGCTCCATGCCCCTTTCAACACAATGCCCCATGACACCTGTCATCACAATTCGCCATCGCACTTGTCATCACAATGCTCCATGAACCCTGTCATCACAATGTTCCATGACAGTTGTCATCACAATGCTCCATGACCCTGTAATCACAATGCTCCATGCCCTTGTCATCACAATGCTCCAGAACTCTTGTCATCATAATGATGAATGCTCGTGTCATCACAAAGCTCCATGATACTTGTCATCACAATGTTCCATTGCCTTGTCATTACAATACTCCATGGCCCCTGTCATCACAGTGCTCCATGATACCTTTTATCACAATTCTAGATGACCACTGTCATCACAATGCCCCAAGACAGATGTCATAACAATTCGCCATGGCCCTTGCCATCACAATGCTCCATGACCAGTGTCATCACAATGGTCCAGGACACTTGTCATCACAATGATCCATGACCACTTACATCACAATGCTCCTTGACTCCTGTCATCACAATGCTCCATAGCCTATGCATTCGCAATGCTACATGGTCCCTGTAATCACATTGCTCCATGATCCATTTCATCACAATGCTCTATGACCACTGTCATTACAATGCCACATTATACCTGTCATCACAATGCTCCATGGCCCCTGTCAGCACAATGTTCCATGACAGATGTCATCACTATCCTCCATGGTCCCTGTAATCACAATGCTCCATTCCCTTGTCAACGCAATGCTCCAGAACTCTTGTCATCATAATGCTCCATGCCCGTCTCATCACAATTCTCCATGACACTTTTCATTAAAATGCTCCATGGCCTTTATCATCACAATGCTCCATGGCCCCTGTTATCACATTGATCCATTGTACCTTTCATCACAATGCTAGATAACCTCTGTCATCACAATGCCCGATGACACCTGTCATCAGAATTGGCCATGGCCCTTGTCATCACAATGCTCCATGCCCTTGTCAACGCAATGCTCCAGAACTCTTGGCATCATAATGCTCCATGCCCGTCTCATCACAATGTTCCATGACACTAGTCATCAAAATGCTCCATGGCCTTTGTCATCACAATGCTCCATGGCCCCTGTTATCACAGTGCTCCATGTTACCTTTCCTCATAATTCTCGATGACCACTGTCATCACAATGCCCCATGACACCTGTCATCACAATTCGCCATGGCCCTTGTCATCACAATGCTCCATGATCCATGTCATCACAATGTTCCTGGACACTTATCATCACAATGAACTATGACCACATTCATCACAATGCTCCATGACCCCTGTCATCACACTGCTCCATGGACTATGCATTCAAAATGCTCCATGGCCCCTGTAATCACATTGCTCCATGATCCCTTTCATCACAATGTTCTATGACCACTCTCATCACGATACCCCATGACGCCTATCATCATAATGCTCCAAGGCCCCTCTCATCACAATGCTCCATGAACCCTGTCATCACAATGTTCCATGACACTTGTCATCACAGTGCTCCATGAACCCCTGTCATCACAATATTCACTGCCCATGTAATCACAATGCTCCTGGTCCCCTGTAATCACAGTGCTCCATACCCTTTTCATCACAATGCTCCAGAACTCTTGTCATCATAATGCTCCATGCCCGTGTCATCACAATGCTTGAAGAACCTTGTCATCACAATGCTCCATGAACCGTGTCATCACAAGGTTCCAGGACCCTTGTCATCACAATGATCCATGACCCCTGTCATCTCAATGCTCCATGATCTTTGTATTCACAATGCTCCCTGGCCCCTATAATTGTGGTGATCCATGACCCCTGTCATCACAATGCTCCCTGGTATATTTCATCACAATTCTAGATGACCACTGTCATCACAGTGCTCCACGGCCCCTGTCGTCAGAGTCCTCCATGATACCGTTCATTACAATTCTACATGACCACTGTCATCACAATGCCGCATGACACCTGTCATCACAATTCGCCATGGCACTTGTCATCACAATGCTCCATGAACCATGTCATCACAATGTTCATGGACAATAGTCATGACAATGCTCCATGACAACTTACATCACAATGCTCCTTGACCCCTGTCATTTCATTGCTCCATGGCCTATGCATTCACAATGCTCCATGGTCCCTGTAATCACAATGCTCCATACCCTTGTCATCGCAATGCTCCAGATCACTTCTCATCATAATGCTCCATGCCCGTGTCATCACAATGCTCCATGGCCCCTGTCATCACAGTGCTCCATGATACCTTTCATCATAATGATAGATGACCACTGTCATCACAATGCTCCATGACACCTGTCATCAGAATTGGCCATGGCCCTTGTCATCACAATGCTCCAGGACACTTGTCTTCACAATGTTCCATGGCGCATTTCATCACAATGCTCCATGACCACTTTCATCAAATTGCTCCATGATGCCTGTCATCACAATGCTCCATGGCCTTTGTCATCAAAATTCTACATGGCCCCTGTAATAACAGTGCTTCAGGACAACTTTTATCACAATGCTCCATGACCACTCTCATCACAATGCCAGATAAGACCTTTCATGACAATGCTCCATGGCCCTTGTCATCACAATATTCTATGACTTCTGTCATCACAATGCTCCATGCCCCTGTCATCACAATGCCCCATCACCCCTGCTATTACAATGCTCCATGACCCCTGTCGTCGCAATGCTCCGAAACCCTTGTCATCACAATATTCCATGATCCGTGTAATCACGATGATCCATGAACCATTTCTGTACAATGCTCCAGTACCCCTTTCATTAAAATGCTCCATGGCACTTGTCATCAGAATGCTCCAGGAACCCTTCCATCACAATAATCCATGACCCGTTTCCTCACAATTCTCCAGGACCGCTTTCATCACAATGCTCCATTCCCTTGTCATCTCAATGCTTCATGGCCCCTGTCATCAAAATGATCCATGCCCTCGTCATCAAAATGCTCCAGAACTCTTGTCATCACTATGCTCCATGCCCATGTCATCAAAATGCTGCATGGCCCCTGTCATCACAATGCTGCATGACCCCTGTCATCACAATGCTCCATGCCCGTATCATCACAATGCTCCATTACCCATGTCATCGTAGTGATCCATGACCCCTTTCATCACAATGCTGCATGACACCTGTCATCACAATGCTCCGTGGTCTTTGTCATCACAATGCTCCATGACCACTGTCATCACCATGCCCCATGACCCCATTCATCACAATGCTCCATAGCCCTTGTCATCACAATGCTCCATTAGCCCTGTCATCACAATGTTCCATGACTCTTGTCATCAAAATGCCTCATGATCCATTTAATCACAATGCTCCATGACTCCTTTCATCACATCCTCCATGATACTTGTCATTACACTGCCCCATGACCTCTTTCAGAACAATGCTCCATGATACCAGTCATCACAATGCTCCATGACCATTGTCGTCACAATGCTCCATGCCCCTTTCAACACAATGCTCCATGACAACTGTCATCACAATGCTCCATGGCCTTTGTCATCACAATTATACATGGCCCCTGTGATCACAGTGCTCCATGACCCCTTTCATCACAATGCTCCATGACCACTGTCATCACAATGCCCCATGACCCCTGTCATCACAATGCTCCATGGCCCCTGTCATTACAATGCTCCATGACCACTGTCATCACAATGTTCCATGATCGCTGTAATCACAATGACTCATGACACCTTTCCTCAGAAGGCTCCAGTACGCCTGTCATCACAATGCTCCAATGACCGTCTCATCACAATGCTCCATGATCCCTGTCAGCACAACGTTCCATGACAATTGTCATCACAATGCTCCATGACACCTGTCATCACAATGTTGTCTGCCCATGTCATCAAAATGCTCCATGTCCCCTGTAATCACAATGTTCCATTACACCTGTCTTCACAATGTTCCCTGCCCATGTCCTCACAATGCTCCATTACCAATGTAATCAAAATGTTCGCCTGCCCTTGTCATCAAAATGCTCCATGGCCCCTTTACTCACAATGCTCCATGAACCCTGTCATCACAATGTTCCATGACAGTTGTCATCACAATGCTCCATGACCCTGTAATCACAATGCTCCATGCCCTTGTCATCACAATGCTCCAGAACTCTTGTCATCATAATGATGAATGCTCGTGTCATCACAAAGCTCCATGATACTTGTCATCACAATGTTCCATGGCCTTGTCATTACAATACTCCATGGCCCCTGTCATCACAGTGCTCCATGATACCTTTTATCACAATTCTAGATGACCACTGTCATCACAATGCCCCAAGACACATGTCATCACAATTCGCCATGGCCCTTGCCATCACAATGCTCCATGACCCGTGTCATCACAATGGTCCAGGACACTTGTCATCACAATGATCCATGACCTCTGTCATCACACTGCTCCATGGCCTATGCATTCAAAATGCTCCATGGCCCCTGTAATCACATTGCTCCATGATCCCTTTCATCACGATGTTCTATGACCACTCTCATCACAATACCCCATGACGCCTATCATCATAATGCTCCAAGGCCCCTCTCATCACAATGCTCCATGAACCCTGTCATCACAATGTTCCATGACACTTGTCATCACAGTGCTCCATGAACCCCTGTCATCACAATATTCACTGCCCATGTAATCACAATGCTCCTGGTCTCCTGTAATCACAGTGCTCCATACCCTTTTCATCACAATGCTCCAGAACTCTTGTCATCATAATGCTCCATGCCCGTGTCATCACAATGCTTGAAGAACCTTGTCATCACAATGCTCCATGAACCGTGTCATCACAAGGTTCTAGGACCCTTGTCATCACAATGATCCATGACCCCTGTCATCTCAATGCTCCATGATCTTTGTATTCACAATGCTCCCTGGCCCCTATAATTGCGGTGATCCATGACCCCTGTCATCACAATGCTCCCTGGTATATTTCATCACAATTCTAGATGACCACTGTCATCACAGTGCTCCACGGCCCCTGTCGTCAGAGTCCTCCATGATACCTTTCATTACAATTCTACATGACCACTGTCATCACAATGCCCCATGACACCTGTCATCACAATTCGCCATGGCACTTGTCATCACAATGCTCCATGAACCATGTCATCACAATGTTCATGGACACTTGTCATCACAATGCTCCATGACAACTTACATCACAATGCTCCTTGACCCCTGTCATTTCATTGCTCCATGGCCTATGCATTCACAATGCTCCATGGCTCCTGTAAGCACATTGCTCCATGATCCCTTTCATCACAATGCTCCAAGACCGCTGTCATCACAATGCCCCATGACGCCTATCATCATAATGCTCTAAGGCCCCTCTCATCACAATGCTCCATGATCCCTGTCATCACAATGTTCCATGACACTAGTCATCACAGTGCTCCATGACCCCTGTCATCACAATATTCACTGCCCATGTAATCACAATGCTCCTGGTCCCCTGTAATCATAGTGCTCCATACCCTTGTCATCACAATGCTCCAGAACTCTTGTCATCATAATGCTCCATGCCCGTGTCATCACAATGCTTGAAGAACCTTGTCATCACAATGCTCCATGAACCGTGTCATCACAAGGTTCCAGGACCCTTGTCATCACAATGATCCGTGACCCCTGTCATCTCAATGCTCCATGATCTTTGTATTCACAATGCTCCATGGCCTCTATAATTGCGGTGATCCATGACCCCTGTCATCACAATGCTCCCTGGTATATTTCATCACAATTCTAGATGACCACTGTCATCACAGTGCTCCACGGCCCCTGTTATCAGAGTCCTCCCTGATACCTTTAATCACAATTCTATATGACCGCTCTCATCACAATTCCACATGACACCTGTCATCACAATGCTCCATGAACCATGTCATCACAATGTTCATGGACAAGAGTCATCACAATGCTCCATGACAACTTACATCACAATGCTCCTTGACACCTGTCATTCCATTGCTCCATGGCCTATGCATTCACAATGCTCCATGGCTCCTGTAATCACATTGCTCCATGATCCCTTTCATCACAATACTCCAAGACCGCTGTCATCACAATGCCCCATGACGCCTATCATCATAATGCTCCAAGGCCCCTCTCATCACAATGCTCCATGATCCCTGTCATCACAATGTTCCATGACACTAGTCATCACAGTGCTCCATGACCCCTGTCATCACAATATTCACTGCCCATGTAATCACAATGCTCCTGGTCCCCTGTAATCACAATGCTCCATACCCTTGTCATCACAATGCTCCAGAACTCTTGTCATCATAATGCTCCATTCCCTTGTCATCACAGTTCTCCATGACCACTTTCATCACAATGCTCTATGACCACTGTCATCACAATGCCACATGACACCTGTCATCACAATGCTCTATAGCCCCTGTCAGCACAATGTTCCATGACAGGTATCATCACAATGATCCATGACTGCTGTCATCACAATGTTCCCTGCCCTTGTCATTCTCAATGCTCCCTGGCTCCTGTCATCACAATGCTCCATGCTCATATCATCACAATGCTCCATTACCCATGTCATCGATGTGATCCATGACCCCTTTCATCACAATGCTCCATGACCCCAGTCATCACAATGCTCCATAGCCCTTGTCATCACAATGCTCCATTAGCCCTGTCATCACAATGTTCCATGACTCTTGTCATCAAAATGCCTCATGATCCATTTAATCACAATGCTCCATGACTCCTTTCATCACATCCTCCATGATACTTGTCATTACACTGCCCCATGACCTTTTTCAGAACAATGCTCCATGATACCAGTCATCACAATGCTCCATGACCATTGTCGTCACAATGCTCCATGCCCCTTTCAACACAATGCTCCATGACAACTGTCATCACAATGCTCCATGGCCTTTGTCATCACAATTATACATGGCCCCTGTGATCACAGTGCTCCATGACCCCTTTCATCACAATGCTCCATGACCACTGTCATCACAATGCCCCATGACCCCTGTCATCACAATGCTCCATGGCCCCTGTCATTACAATGCTCCATGACCACTGTCATCACAATGTTCCATGACAGATGTCACCACTATCCTCCATGGTCCCTGTAATCACAATGCTCCATTCCCTTGTCAACGCAATGCTCCAGAACTCTTGTCATCATAATGCTCCATGCCCGTCTCATCACAATTCTCCATGACACTTTTCATTAAAATGCTCCATGGTCTTTATCATCACAATGCTCCATGGCCCCTGTTATCACATTGATCCATTGTACTTTTCATCACAATGCTAGATAACCTCTGTCATCACAATGCCCGATGACACCTGTCATCAGAATTGGCCATGGCCCTTGTCATCACAATGCTCCATGCCCTTGTCACCACAATGCTCCAGAACTCTGGGCATCATAATGCTCCATGCCCGTCTCATCACAATGCTACATGACACTTGTCATCAAAATGCTCCATGGCCTTTGTCATCACAATGCTCCATGGCCCCTGTTATCACAGTGCTCCATGTTACCTTTCATCACAATTCTAGATGACCACTGTCATCACAATGCCCCATGACACCTGTCATCACAATTCGCCATGGCCCTTGTCATCACAATGCTCCATGATCCATGTCATCACAATGTTCCTGGACACTTATCATCACAATGAACTATGACCACATTCATCACAATGCTCCATGACCCCTGTCATCACACTGCTCCATGGCCTATGCATTCAAAATGCTCCATGGCCCCTGTAATCACATTGCTCCATGATCCCTTTCATCACAATGCTCCAAGACCGCTGTCATCACAAGGCCCCATGACGCGTATCATCATAATGCTCCAAGGCCCCTCTCATCACAATGCTCCATGAACCCTGTCATCACAATGTTCCATGACACTTGTCATCACAGTGCTCCATGAACCCCTGTCATCACAATATTCACTGCCCATGTAATCACAATGCTCCTGGTCTCCTGTAATCACAGTGCTCCATACCCTTTTCATCACAATGCTCCAGAACTCTTGTCATCATAATGCTCCATGCCCGTGTCATCACAGTGCTCCATGAACCGTGTCATCACAAGGTTCCAGGACCCTTGTCATCACAATGATCCATGACCCCTGTCATCTCAATGCTCCATGATCTTTGTATTCACAATGCTCCCTGGCCCCTATAATTGCGGTGATCCATGACCCCTGTCATCACAATGCTCCCTGGTATATTTCATCACAATTCTAGATGACCACTGTCATCACAGTGCTCCACGGCCCCTGTCGTCAGAGTCCTCCATGATACCTTTCATTACAATTCTACATGACCACTGTCATCACAATGCCCCATGACACCTGTCATCACAATTCGCCATGGCACTTGTCATCACAAAGCTCCATGAACCATGTCATCACAATGTTCATGGACACTTGTCATCACAATGCTCCATGACAACTTACATCACAATGCTCCTTGACCCCTGTCATTTCATTGCTCCATGGCCTATGCATTCACAATGCTCCATGGCCCCTGTAATCACATTGCTCCATGATCCCTTTCATCACAATGCTCCAAGACCGCTGTCATCACAATGCCCCATGACGCCTATCATCATAATGCTCCAAGGCCCCTCTCATCACAGTGCTCCATGATCCCTCTCATCACAATGTTCCATGACACTAGTCATCACAGTGCTCCATGACCCCTGTCATCACAATATTCACTGCCCATGTAATCACAATGCTCCTGGTCCCCTGTAATCACAATGCTCCATACCCTTTTCATCACAATGCTCCAGAACTCTTGTCATCATAATGCTGCATGCCCGTGTCATCACAGTGCTCCATGTCCACTTTCATCACAATGCTCCTTGACCCCTGTCATCACAATGCTCCATGGCCTATGTATTCACAATGCTCCATGGCCCCTGTAATCACATTGCTCCATGATCCTTTTCATCACAATGCTCTATGACCACTGTCATCACAATGCCACATGACACCTGTCATCACAATGCTCTATAGCCCCTGTCAGCACAATGTTCCATGACAGGTATCATCACAATGATACAAGACTGCTGTCATCAGAATGTTCCCTGCTCTTGTCATCTCAATGCTCCCTTGCCCCTGTCATCAAAATGATCCATGCCCTCGTCATCAAAATGCTCCAGAACTCTTGTCATCACTATGCTCCATGCCCATGTCATCAAAATGCTGCATGGCCCCTGTCATCACAATGCCGCATGACACCTGTCATCACAATTCGCCATGGCACTTGTCATCACAATGCTCCATGAACCATGTCATCACAATGTTCATGGACAATAGTCATGACAATGCTCCATGACAACTTACATCACAATGCTCCTTGACCCCTGTCATTTCATTGCTCCATGGCCTATGCATTCACAATGCTCCATGGTCCCTGTAATCACAATGCTCCATACCCTTGTCATCGCAATGCTCCAGATCACTTCTCATCATAATGCTCCATGCCCGTGTCATCACAATGCTCCATGGCCCCTGTCATCACAGTGCTCCGTGATACCTTTCATCATAATGATAGATGACCACTGTCATCACAATGCTCCATGACACCTGTCATCAGAATTGGCCATGGCCCTTGTCATCACAATGCTCCAGGACACTTGTCTTCACAATGTTCCATGGCGCATTTCATCACAATGCTCCATGACCACTTTCATCAAATTGCTCCATGATGCCTGTCATCACAATGCTCCATGGCCTTTGTCATCAAAATTCTACATGGCCCCTGTAATAACAGTGCTTCAGGACAACTTTTATCACAATGCTCCATGACCACTCTCATCACAATGCCAGATAAGACCTTTCATGACAATGCTCCATGGCCCTTGTCATCACAATATTCTATGACTTCTGTCATCACAATGCTCCATGGCCCTGTCATCACAATGCCCCATCACCCCTGCTATTACAATGCTCCATGACCCCTGTCGTCGCAATGCTCCGAAACCCTTGTCATCACAATATTCCATGATCCGTGTAATCACGATGATCCATGAACCATTTCTGTACAATGCTCCAGTACCCCTTTCATTAAAATGCTCCATGGCACTTGTCATCAGAATGCTCCAGGAACCCTTCCATCACAATAATCCATGACCCGTTTCCTCACAATTCTCCAGGACCGCTTTCATCACAATGCTCCATTCCCTTGTCATCTCAATGCTTCATGGCCCCTGTCATCACAATGATCCATGCCCTCGTCATCAAAATGCTCCAGAACTCTTGTCATCACTATGCTCCATGCCCATGTCATCAAAATGCTGCATGGCCCCTGTCATCACAATGCTGCATGACCCCTGTCATCACAATGCTCCATGCCCGTATCATCACAATGCTCCATTACCCATGTCATCGTAGTGATCCATGACCCCTTACATCACAATGCTGCATGACACCTGTCATCACAATGCTCCGTGGTCTTTGTCATCACAATGCTCCATGACCACTGTCATCACCATGCCCCATGACCCCATTCATCACAATGCTCCATAGCCCTTGTCATCACAATGCTCCATTAGCGCTGTCATCACAATGTTCCATGACTCTTGTCATCAAAATGCCTCATGATCCATTTAATCACAATGCTCCATGACTCCTTTCATCACATCCTCCATGATACTTGGCATTACACTGCCCCATGACCTCTTTCAGAACAATGCTCCATGATACCAGTCATCACAATGCTCCATGACCATTGTCGTCACAATGCTCCATGCCCCTTTCAACACAATGCTCCATGACAACTGTCATCACAATGCTCCATGGCCTTTGTCATCACAATTATACATGGCCCCTGTGATCACAGTGCTCCATGACCCCTTTCATCACAATGCTCCATGACCACTGTCATCACAATGCCCCATGACCCCTGTCATCACAATGCTCCATGGCCCCTGTCATTACAATGCTCCATGACCACTGTCATCACAATGTTCCATGATCGCTGTAATCACAATGACTCATGACACCTTTCCTCAGAAGGCTCCAGTACGCCTGTCATCACAATGCTCCAATGACCGTCTCATCACAATGCTCCATGATCCCTGTCAGCACAACGTTCCATGACAATTGTCATCACAATGCTCCATGACACCTGTCATCACAATGTTGCCTGCCCATGTCATCAAAATGCTCCATGTCCCCTGTAATCACAATGTTCCATTACACGTGTCTTCACAATGTTCCCTGCCCATGTCATCACAATGCTCCATTACCAATGTAATCAAAAAGTTCGCCTGCCCTTGTCATCAAAATGCTCCATGGCCCCTTTAATCACAATGCTCCATGAACCCTGTCATCACAATGTTCCATGACAGTTGTCATCACAATGCTCCATGACCCTGTAATCACAATGCTCCATGCCCTTGTCATCACAATGCTCCAGAACTCTTGTCATCATAATGATGAATGCTCGTGTCATCACAAAGCTCCATGATACTTGTCATCACAATGTTCCATGGCCTTGTCATTACAATACTCCATGGCCCCTGTCATCACAGTGCTCCATGATACCTTTTATCACAATTCTAGATGACCACTGTCATCACAATGCCCCAAGACACATGTCATCACAATTCGCCATGGCCCTTGCCATCACAATGCTCCATGACCCGTGTCATCACAATGGTCCAGGACACTTTTCATCACAATGATCCATGACCCCTGTCATCACACTGCTCCATGGCCTATGCATTCAAAATGCTCCATGGCCCCTGTAATCACATTGCTCCATGATCCCTTTCATCACGATGTTCTATGACCACTCTCATCACAATACCCCATGACGCCTATCATCATAATGCTCCAAGGCCCCTCTCATCACAATGCTCCATGAACCCTGTCATCACAATGTTCCATGACACTTGTCATCACAGTGCTCCATGAACCCCTGTCATCACAATATTCACTGCCCATGTAATCACAATGCTCCTGGTCCCCTGTAATCACAATGCTCCATACCCTTTTCATCACAATGCTCCAGAACTCTTGTCATCATAATGCTGCATGCCCGTGTCATCACAGTGCTCCATGTCCACTTTCATCACAATGCTCCTTGACCCCTGTCATCACAATGCTCCATGGTCTATGTATTCACAATGCTCCATGGCCCCTGTAATCACATTGCTCCATGATCCTTTTCATCACAATGCTCTATGACCACTGTCATCACAATGCCACATGACACCTGTCATCACATTGCTCTATAGCCCCTGTCAGCACAATGTTCCATGACAGGTATCATCACAATGATACAAGACTGCTGTCATCAGAATGTTCCCTGCTCTTGTCATCTCAATGCTCCCTGGCCCCTGTTATCACAATGCTCCATGTCCATATCATCACAATGCTCCATTACACATGTCATCGTAGTGATCCATGACCCCTTTCATCACAATGCTGCATGACACCTGTCATCACAATGCTCCATAGCCCTTGTCATCACAATGCTCCATTAGCCCTGTCATCACAATGTTCCATGACTCTTGTCATCAAAATGCCTCATGATCCATTTAATCACAATGCTCCATGACTCCTTTCATCACATCTTCCATGATACTTGTCATTACACTGCCCCATGACCTTTTTCAGAACAATGCTCCATGATACCAGTCATCACAATGCTCCATGACCATTGTCGTCACAATGCTCCATGCCCCTTTCAACACAATGCCCCATGACACCTGTCATCACAATTCGCCATCGCACTTGTCATCACAATGCTCCATGAACCCTGTCATCACAATGTTCCATGACAGTTGTCATCACAATGCTCCATGACCCTGTAATCACAATGCTCCATGCCCTTGTCATCACAATGCTCCAGAACTCTTGTCATCATAATGATGAATGCTCGTGTCATCACAAAGCTCCATGATACTTGTCATCACAATGTTCCATTGCCTTGTCATTACAATACTCCATGGCCCCTGTCATCACAGTGCTCCATGATACCTTTTATCACAATTCTAGATGACCACTGTCATCACAATGCCCCAAGACACATGTCATAACAATTCGCCATGGCCCTTGCCATCACAATGCTCCATGACCAGTGTCATCACAATGGTCCAGGACACTTGTCATCACAATGATCCATGACCACTTACATCACAATGCTCCTTGACTCCTGTCATCACAATGCTCCATAGCCTATGCATTCGCAATGCTACATGGTCCCTGTAATCACATTGCTCCATGATCCATTTCATCACAATGCTCTATGACCACTGTCATTACAATGCCACATTATACCTGTCATCACAATGCTCCATGGCCCCTGTCAGCACAATGTTCCATGACAGATGTCATCACTATCCTCCATGGTCCCTGTAATCACAATGCTCCATTCCCTTGTCAACGCAATGCTCCAGAACTCTTGTCATCATAATGCTCCATGCCCGTCTCATCACAATTCTCCATGACACTTTTCATTAAAATGCTCCATGGCCTTTATCATCACAATGCTCCATGGCCCCTGTTATCACATTGATCCATTGTACCTTTCATCACAATGCTAGATAACCTCTGTCATCACAATGCCCGATGACACCTGTCATCAGAATTGGCCATGGCCCTTGTCATCACAATGCTCCATGCCCTTGTCAACGCAATGCTCCAGAACTCTTGGCATCATAATGCTCCATGCCCGTCTCATCACAATGTTCCATGACACTAGTCATCAAAATGCTCCATGGCCTTTGTCATCACAATGCTCCATGGCCCCTGTTATCACAGTGCTCCATGTTACCTTTCCTCATAATTCTCGATGACCACTGTCATCACAATGCCCCATGACACCTGTCATCACAATTCGCCATGGCCCTTGTCATCACAATGCTCCATGATCCATGTCATCACAATGTTCCTGGACACTTATCATCACAATGAACTATGACCACATTCATCACAATGCTCCATGACCCCTGTCATCACACTGCTCCATGGACTATGCATTCAAAATGCTCCATGGCCCCTGTAATCACATTGCTCCATGATCCCTTTCATCACAATGTTCTATGACCACTCTCATCACGATACCCCATGACGCCTATCATCATAATGCTCCAAAGCCCCTCTCATCACAATGCTCCATGAACCCTGTCATCACAATGTTCCATGACACTTGTCATCACAGTGCTCCATGAACCCCTGTCATCACAATATTCACTGCCCATGTAATCACAATGCTCCTGGTCCCCTGTAATCACAGTGCTCCATACCCTTTTCATCACAATGCTCCAGAACTCTTGTCATCATAATGCTCCATGCCCGTGTCATCACAATGCTTGAAGAACCTTGTCATCACAATGCTCCATGAACCGTGTCATCACAAGGTTCCAGGACCCTTGTCATCACAATGATCCATGACCCCTGTCATCTCAATGCTCCATGATCTTTGTATTCACAATGCTCCCTGGCCCCTATAATTGTGGTGATCCATGACCCCTGTCATCACAATGCTCCCTGGTATATTTCATCACAATTCTAGATGACCACTGTCATCACAGTGCTCCACGGCCCCTGTCGTCAGAGTCCTCCATGATACCGTTCATTACAATTCTACATGACCACTGTCATCACAATGCCGCATGACACCTGTCATCACAATTCGCCATGGCACTTGTCATCACAATGCTCCATGAACCATGTCATCACAATGTTCATGGACAATAGTCATGACAATGCTCCATGACAACTTACATCACAATGCTCCTTGACCCCTGTCATTTCATTGCTCCATGGCCTATGCATTCACAATGCTCCATGGTCCCTGTAATCACAATGCTCCATACCCTTGTCATCGCAATGCTCCAGATCACTTCTCATCATAATGCTCCATGCCCGTGTCATCACAATGCTCCATGGCCCCTGTCATCACAGTGCTCCATGATACCTTTCATCATAATGATAGATGACCACTGTCATCACAATGCTCCATGACACCTGTCATCAGAATTGGCCATGGCCCTTGTCATCACAATGCTCCAGGACACTTGTCTTCACAATGTTCCATGGCGCATTTCATCACAATGCTCCATGACCACTTTCATCAAATTGCTCCATGATGCCTGTCATCACAATGCTCCATGGCCTTTGTCATCAAAATTCTACATGGCCCCTGTAATAACAGTGCTTCAGGACAACTTTTATCACAATGCTCCATGACCACTCTCATCACAATGCCAGATAAGACCTTTCATGACAATGCTCCATGGCCCTTGTCATCACAATATTCTATGACTTCTGTCATCACAATGCTCCATGCCCCTGTCATCACAATGCCCCATCACCCCTGCTATTACAATGCTCCATGACCCCTGTCGTCGCAATGCTCTGAAACGCTTGTCATCACAATATTCCATGATCCGTGTAATCACGATGATCCATGAACCATTTCTGTACAATGCTCCAGTACCCCTTTCATTAAAATGCTCCATGGCACTTGTCATCAGAATGCTCCAGGAACCCTTCCATCACAATAATCCATGACCCGTTTCCTCACAATTCTCCAGGACCGCTTTCATCACAATGCTCCATTCCCTTGTCATCTCAATGCTTCATGGCCCCTGTCATCAAAATGATCCATGCCCTTGTCATCAAAATGCTCCAGAACTCTTGTCATCACTATGCTCCATGCCCATGTCATCAAAATGCTGCATGGCCCCTGTCATCACAATGCTGCATGACCCCTGTCATCACAATGCTCCATGCCCGTATCATCACAATGCTCCATTACCCATGTCATCGTAGTGATCCATGACCCCTTTCATCACAATGCTGCATGACACCTGTCATCACAATGCTCCGTGGTCTTTGTCATCACAATGCTCCATGACCACTGTCATCACCATGCCCCATGACCCCATTCATCACAATGCTCCATAGCCCTTGTCATCACAATGCTCCATTAGCCCTGTCATCACAATGTTCCATGACTCTTGTCATCAAAATGCCTCATGATCCATTTAATCACAATGCTCCATGACTCCTTTCATCACATCCTCCATGATACTTGGCATTACACTGCCCCATGACCTCTTTCAGAACAATGCTCCATGATACCAGTCATCACAATGCTCCATGACCATTGTCGTCACAATGCTCCATGCCCCTTTCAACACAATGCTCCATGACAACTGTCATCACAATGCTCCATGGCCTTTGTCATCACAATTATACATGGCCCCTGTGATCACAGTGCTCCATGACCCCTTTCATCACAATGCTCCATGACCACTGTCATCACAATGCCCCATGACCCCTGTCATCACAATGCTCCATGGCCCCTGTCATTACAATGCTCCATGACCACTGTCATCACAATGTTCCATGATCGCTGTAATCACAATGACTCATGACACCTTTCCTCAGAAGGCTCCAGTACGCCTGTCATCACAATGCTCCAATGACCGTCTCATCACAATGCTCCATGATCCCTGTCAGCACAACGTTCCATGACAATTGTCATCACAATGCTCCATGACACCTGTCATCACAATGTTGTCTGCCCATGTCACCAAAATGCTCCATGTCCCCTGTAATCACAATGTTCCATTACACCTGTCTTCACAATGTTCCCTGCCCATGTCATCACAATGCTCCATTACCAATGTAATCAAAATGTTCGCCTGCCCTTGTCATCAAAATGCTCCATGGCCCCTTTAATCACAATGCTCCATGAACCCTGTCATCACAATGTTCCATGACAGTTGTCATCACAATGCTCCATGACCCTGTAATCACAATGCTCCATGCCCTTGTCATCACAATGCTCCAGAACTCTTGTCATCATAATGATGAATGCTCGTGTCATCACAAAGCTCCATGATACTTGTCATCACAATGTTCCATGGCCTTGTCATTACAATACTCCATGGCCCCTGTCATCACAGTGCTCCATGATACCTTTTATCACAATTCTAGATGACCACTGTCATCACAATGCCCCAAGACACATGTCATCACAATTCGCCATGGCCCTTGCCATCACAATGCTCCATGACCCGTGTCATCACAATGGTCCAGGACACTTGTCATCACAATGATCCATGACCTCTGTCATCACACTGCTCCATGGCCTATGCATTCAAAATGCTCCATGGCCCCTGTAATCACATTGCTCCATGATCCCTTTCATCACGATGTTCTATGACCACTCTCATCACAATACCCCATGACGCCTATCATCATAATGCTCCAAGGCCCCTCTCATCACAATGCTCCATGAACCCTGTCATCACAATGTTCCATGACACTTGTCATCACAGTGCTCCATGAACCCCTGTCATCACAATATTCACTGCCCATGTAATCACAATGCTCCTGGTCTCCTGTAATCACAGTGCTCCATACCCTTTTCATCACAATGCTCCAGAACTCTTGTCATCATAATGCTCCATGCCCGTGTCATCACAATGCTTGAAGAACCTTGTCATCACAATGCTCCATGAACCGTGTCATCACAAGGTTCTAGGACCCTTGTCATCACAATGATCCATGACCCCTGTCATCTCAATGCTCCATGATCTTTGTATTCACAATGCTCCCTGGCCCCTATAATTGCGGTGATCCATGACCCCTGTCATCACAATGCTCCCTGGTATATTTCATCACAATTCTAGATGACCACTGTCATCACAGTGCTCCACGGCCCCTGTCGTCAGAGTCCTCCATGATACCTTTCATTACAATTCTACATGACCACTGTCATCACAATGCCCCATGACACCTGTCATCACAATTCGCCATGGCACTTGTCATCACAATGCTCCATGAACCATGTCATCACAATGTTCATGGACACTTGTCATCACAATGCTCCATGACAACTTACATCACAATGCTCCTTGACCCCTGTCATTTCATTGCTCCATGGCCTATGCATTCACAATGCTCCATGGCTCCTGTAAGCACATTGCTCCATGATCCCTTTCATCACAATGCTCCAAGACCGCTGTCATCACAATGCCCCATGACGCCTATCATCATAATGCTCTAAGGCCCCTCTCATCACAATGCTCCATGATCCCTGTCATCACAATGTTCCATGACACTAGTCATCACAGTGCTCCATGACCCCTGTCATCACAATATTCACTGCCCATGTAATCACAATGCTCCTGGTCCCCTGTAATCATAGTGCTCCATACCCTTGTCATCACAATGCTCCAGAACTCTTGTCATCATAATGCTCCATGCCCGTGTCATCACAATGCTTGAAGAACCTTGTCATCACAATGCTCCATGAACCGTGTCATCACAAGGTTCCAGGACCCTTGTCATCACAATGATCCGTGACCCCTGTCATCTCAATGCTCCATGATCTTTGTATTCACAATGCTCCATGGCCTCTATAATTGCGGTGATCCATGACCCCTGTCATCACAATGCTCCCTGGTATATTTCATCACAATTCTAGATGACCACTGTCATCACAGTGCTCCACGGCCCCTGTTATCAGAGTCCTCCCTGATACCTTTAATCACAATTCTATATGACCGCTCTCATCACAATTCCACATGACACCTGTCATCACAATGCTCCATGAACCATGTCATCACAATGTTCATGGACAAGAGTCATCACAATGCTCCATGAGAACTTACATCACAATGCTCCTTGACACCTGTCATTCCATTGCTCCATGGCCTATGCATTCACAATGCTCCATGGCTCCTGTAATCACATTGCTCCATGATCCCTTTCATCACAATACTCCAAGACCGCTGTCATCACAATGCCCCATGACGCCTATCATCATAATGCTCCAAGGCCCCTCTCATCACAATGCTCCATGATCCCTGTCATCACAATGTTCCATGACACTAGTCATCACAGTGCTCCATGACCCCTGTCATCACAATATTCACTGCCCATGTAATCACAATGCTCCTGGTCCCCTGTAATCACAATGCTCCATACCCTTGTCATCACAATGCTCCAGAACTCTTGTCATCATAATGCTCCATTCCCTTGTCATCACAGTTCTCCATGACCACTTTCATCACAATGCTCTATGACCACTGTCATCACAATGCCACATGACACCTGTCATCACAATGCTCTATAGCCCCTGTCAGCACAATGTTCCATGACAGGTATCATCACAATGATCCATGACTGCTGTCATCACAATGTTCCCTGCCCTTGTCATTCTCAATGCTCCCTGGCTCTTGTCATCACAATGCTCCATGCTCATATCATCACAATGCTCCATTACCCATGTCATCGATGTGATCCATGACCCCTTTCATCACAATGCTCCATGACCCCAGTCATCACAATGCTCCATAGCCCTTGTCATCACAATGCTCCATTAGCCCTGTCATCACAATGTTCCATGACTCTTGTCATCAAAATGCCTCATGATCCATTTAATCACAATGCTCCATGACTCCTTTCATCACATCCTCCATGATACTTGTCATTACACTGCCCCATGACCTTTTTCAGAACAATGCTCCATGATACCAGTCATCACAATGCTCCATGACCATTGTCGTCACAATGCTCCATGCCCCTTTCAACACAATGCTCCATGACAACTGTCATCACAATGCTCCATGGTCTTTGTCATCACAATTATACATGGCCCCTGTGATCACAGTGCTCCATGACCCCTTTCATCACAATGCTCCATGACCACTGTCATCACAATGCCCCATGACCCCTGTCATCACAATGCTCCATGGCCCCTGTCATTACAATGCTCCATGACCACTGTCATCACAATGTTCCATGACAGATGTCACCACTATCCTCCATGGTCCCTGTAATCACAATGCTCCATTCCCTTGTCAACGCAATGCTCCAGAACTCTTGTCATCATAATGCTCCATGCCCGTCTCATCACAGTTCTCCATGACACTTTTCATTAAAATGCTCCATGGTCTTTATCATCACAATGCTCCATGGCCCCTGTTATCACATTGATCCATTGTACCTTTCATCACAATGCTAGATAACCTCTGTCATCACAATGCCCGATGACACCTGTCATCAGAATTGGCCATGGCCCTTGTCATCACAATGCTCCATGCCCTTGTCACCACAATGCTCCAGAACTCTGGGCATCATAATGCTCCATGCCCGTCTCATAACAATGCTCCATGACACTTGTCATCAAAATGCTCCATGGCCTTTGTCATCACAATGCTCCATGGCCCCTGTTATCACAGTGCTCCATGTTACCTTTCATCACAATTCTAGATGACCACTGTCATCACAATGTCCCATGACACCTGTCATCACAATTCGCCATGGCCCTTGTCATCACAATGCTCCATGATCCATGTCATCACAATGTTCCTGGACACTTATCATCACAATGAACTATGACCACATTCATCACAATGCTCCATGACCCCTGTCATCACACTGCTCCATGGCCTATGCATTCAAAATGCTCCATGGCCCCTGTAATCACATTGCTCCATGATCCCTTTCATCACAATGCTCCAAGACCGCTGTCATCACAAGGCCCCATGACGCGTATCATCATAATGCTCCAAGGCCCCTCTCATCACAATGCTCCATGAACCCTGTCATCACAATGTTCCATGACACTTGTCATCACAGTGCTCCATGAACCCCTGTCATCACAATATTCACTGCCCATGTAATCACAATGCTCCTGGTCTCCTGTAATCACAGTGCTCCATACCCTTTTCATCACAATGCTCCAGAACTCTTGTCATCATAATGCTCCATGCCCGTGTCATCACAATGCTTGAAGAACCTTGTCATCACAATGCTCCATGAACCGTGTCATCACAAGGTTCCAGGACCCTTGTCATCACAATGATCCATGACCCCTGTCATCTCAATGCTCCATGATCTTTGTATTCACAATGCTCCCTGGCCCCTATAATTGCGGTGATCCATGACCCCTGTCATCACAATGCTCCCTGGTATATTTCATCACAATTCTAGATGACCACTGTCATCACAGTGCTCCACGGCCCCTGTCGTCAGAGTCCTCCATGATACCTTTCATTACAATTCTACATGACCACTGTCATCACAATGCCCCATGACACCTGTCATCACAATTCGCCATGGCACTTGTCATCACAAAGCTCCATGAACCATGTCATCACAATGTTCATGGACACTTGTCATCACAATGCTCCATGACAACTTACATCACAATGCTCCTTGACCCCTGTCATTTCATTGCTCCATGGCCTATGCATTCACAATGCTCCATGGCCCCTGTAATCACATTGCTCCATGATCCCTTTCATCACAATGCTCCAAGACCGCTGTCATCACAATGCCCCATGACGCCTATCATCATAATGCTCCAAGGCCCCTCTCATCACAGTGCTCCATGATCCCTCTCATCACAATGTTCCATGACACTAGTCATCACAGTGCTCCATGACCCCTGTCATCACAATATTCACTGCCCATGTAATCACAATGCTCCTGGTCCCCTGTAATCACAATGCTCCATACCCTTTTCATCACAATGCTCCAGAACTCTTGTCATCATAATGCTGCATGCCCGTGTCATCACAGTGCTCCATGTCCACTTTCATCACAATGCTCCTTGACCCCTGTCATCACAATGCTCCATGGCCTATGTATTCACAATGCTCCATGGCCCCTGTAATCACATTGCTCCATGATCCTTTTCATCACAATGCTCTATGACCACTGTCATCACAATGCCACATGACACCTGTCATCACAATGCTCTATAGCCCCTGTCAGCACAATGTTCCATGACAGGTATCATCACAATGATACAAGACTGCTGTCATCAGAATGTTCCCTGCTCTTGTCATCTCAATGCTCCCTTGCCCCTGTCATCAAAATGATCCATGCCCTCGTCATCAAAATGCTCCAGAACTCTTGTCATCACTATGCTCCATGCCCATGTCATCAAAATGCTGCATGGCCCCTGTCATCACAATGCTGCATGACCCCTGTCATCACAATGCTCCATGCCCGTATCATCACAATGCTCCATTACCCATGTCATCGTAGTGATCCATGACCCCTTACATCACAATACTGCATGACACCTGTCATCACAATGCTCCGTGGTCTTTGTCATCACAATGCTCCATGACCACTGTCATCACCATGCCCCATGACCCCATTCATCACAATGCTCCATAGCCCTTGTCATCACAATGCTCCATTAGCGCTGTCATCACAATGTTCCATGACTCTTGTCATCAAAATGCCTCATGATCCATTTAATCACAATGCTCCATGACTCCTTTCATCACATCCTCCATGATACTTGGCATTACACTGCCCCATGACCTCTTTCAGAACAATGCTCCATGATACCAGTCATCACAATGCTCCATGACCATTGTCGTCACAATGCTCCATGCCCCTTTCAACACAATGCTCCATGACAACTGTCATCACAATGCTCCATGGCCTTTGTCATCACAATTATACATGGCCCCTGTGATCACAGTGCTCCATGACCCCTTTCATCACAATGCTCCATGACCACTGTCATCACAATGCCCCATGACCCCTGTCATCACAATGCTCCATGACCCCTGTCATTACAATGCTCCATGACCACTGTCATCACAATGTTCCATGATCGCTGTAATCACAATGACTCATGACACCTTTCCTCAGAAGGCTCCAGTACGCCTGTCATCACAATGCTCCAATGACCGTCTCATCACAATGCTCCATGATCCCTGTCAGCACAACGTTCCATGACAATTGTCATCACAATGCTCCATGACACCTGTCATCACAATGTTGCCTGCCCATGTCATCAAAATGCTCCATGTCCCCTGTAATCACAATGTTCCATTACACCTGTCTTCACAATGTTCCCTGCCCATGTCATCACAATGCTCCATTACCAATGTAATCAAAATGTTCGCCTGCCCTTGTCATCAAAATGCTCCATGGCCCCTTTAATCACAATGCTCCATGAACCCTGTCATCACAATATTCCATGACAGTTGTCATCACAATGCTCCATGACCCTGTAATCACAATGCTCCATGCCCTTGTCATCACGATGCTCCAGAACTCTTGTCATCATAATGATGAATGCTCGTGTCATCACAAAGCTCCATGATACTTGTCATCACAATGTTCCATGGCCTTGTCATTACAATACTCCATGGCCCCTGTCATCACAGTGCTCCATGATACCTTTTATCACAATTCTAGATGACCACTGTCATCACAATGCCCCAAGACACATGTCATCACAATTCGCCATGGCCCTTGCCATCACAATGCTCCATGACCCGTGTCATCACAATGGTCCAGGACACTTGTCATCACAATGATCCATGACCCCTGTCATCACACTGCTCCATGGCCTATGCATTCAAAATGCTCCATGGCCCCTGTAATCACATTGCTCCATGATCCCTTTCATCACGATGTTCTATGACCACTCTCATCAGAATACCCCATGACGCCTATCATCATAATGCTCCAAGGCCCCTCTCATCACAATGCTCCATGAACCCTGTCATCACAATGTTCCATGACACTTGCCATCACAATGCTCCATGACCCGTGTCATCACAAGGCCCCATGACACCTGTCATCACAATTCGCCATGGCACTTGTCATCACAATGCTCCATGAACCATGTCATCACAATGTTCATGGACACTTGTCATCACAATGCTCCATGACAACTTACATCACAATGCTCCTTGACCCCTGTCATTTCATTGCTCCATGGCCTATGCATTCACAATGCTCCATGGCTCCGGTAATCACATTGCTCCATGATCCCTTTCATCACAATGCTCCAAGACCGCTGTCATCACAATGCCCCATGACGCCTATCATCATAATGCTCCAAGGCCCCTCTCATCACAATACTCCATGATCCCTGTCATCACAATGTTCCATGACACTAGTCATCACAGTGCTCCATGACCCCTGTCATCACAATATTCACTGCCCATGTAATCACAATGCTCTTGTTCCCCTGTAATCACAATGCTCCATAACCTTGTCATCACAATGCTCCAGAACTCTTGTCATCATAATGCTCCATGCCCGTTTCATCACAGTGCTCCATGACCACTTTCATCACAATGCTCCTTGACCCCTGTCATCACAATGCTCTATGACCACTGTCATCACAATGCCACATGACACCTGTAATCACATTGCTCCATGATCCTTTTCATCACAATGCTCTATGACCACTGTCATCACAATGCCACATGACACCTGTCATCACAATGCTCTATAGCCCCTGTCAGCACAATGTTCCATGACAGGTATCATCACAATGATACATGACTGCTGTCATCAGAACGTTCCCTGCTCTTGTCATCACAATGCTCCCTGGCCCCTGTTATCACAATGCTCCATGCCCATATCATCACAATGCTCCATTACCCATGTCATCGTAGTGATCCATGACCCCTTTCATCACAATGCTGCATGACACCTGTCATCACAATGTTCCATAGCCCTTGTCATCACAATGCTCCATTAGCCCTGTCATCACAATGTTCCATGACTCTTGTCATCAAAATGCCTCATGATCCATTTAATCACAATGCTCCATGACTCCTTTCATCACATCCTCCATGATACTTGTCATTACACTGCCCCATGACCTTTTTCAGAACAATGCTCCATGATACCAGTCATCACAATGCTCCATGACCATTGTCGTCACAATGCTCCATGCCCCTTTCAACACAATGCTCCATGACAACTGTCATCACAATGCTCCATGGTCTTTGTCATCACAATTATACATGGCCCCTGTGATCACAGTGCTCCATGACCCCTTTCATCACAATGCTCCATGACCACTGTCATCACAATGCCCCATGACCCCTGTCATCACAATGCTCCATGGCCCCTGTCATTACAATGCTCCATGACCACTGTCATCACAATGTTCCATGACAGATGTCACCACTATCCTCAATGGTCCCTGTAATCACAATGCTCCATTCCCTTGTCAACGCAATGCTCCAGAACTCTTGTCATCATAATGCTCCATGCCCGTCTCATCACAATTCTCCATGACACTTTTCATTAAAATGCTCCATGGTCTTTATCATCACAATGCTCCATGGCCCCTGTTATCACATTGATCCATTGTACCTTTCATCACAATGCTAGATAACCTCTGTCATCACAATGCCCGATGACACCTGTCATCAGAATTGGCCATGGCCCTTGTCATCACAATGCTCCATGCCCTTGTCATCACAATGCTCCAGAACTCTGGGCATCATAATGCTCCATGCCCGTCTCATCACAATGCTACATGACACTTGTCATCAAAATGCTCCATGGCGTTTGTCATCACAATGCTCCATGGCCCCTGTTATCACAGTGCTGCATGTTACCTTTCATCACAATTCTAGATGACCACTGTCATCACAATGCCCCATGACACCTGTCATCACAATTCGCCATGGCCCTTGTCATCACAATGCTCCATGATCCATGTCATCACAATGTTCCTGGACACTTATCATCACAATGAACTATGACCACATTCATCACAATGCTCCATGACCCCTGTCATCACACTGCTCCATGGCCTATGCATTCAAAATGCTCCATGGCCCCTGTAATCACATTGCTCCATGATCCCTTTCATCACAATGCTCCAAGACCGCTGTCATCACAAGGCCCGATGACGCGTATCATCATAATGCTCCAAGGCCCCTCTCATCACAATGCTCCATGAACCCTGTCATCACAATGTTCCATGACACTTGTCATCACAGTGCTCCATGAACCCCTGTCATCACAATATTCACTGCCCATGTAATCACAATGCTCCTGGTCTCCTGTAATCACAGTGCTCCATACCCTTTTCATCACAATGCTCCAGAACTCTTGTCATCATAATGCTCCATGCCCGTGTCATCACAATGCTTGAAGAACCTTGTCATCACAATGCTCCATGAACCGTGTCATCACAAGGTTCCAGGACCCTTGTCATCACAATGATCTATGACCCCTGTCATCTCAATGCTCCATGATCTTTGTATTCACAATGCTCCCTGGCCCCTATAATTGCGGTGATCCATGACCCCTGTCATCACAATGCTCCCTGGTATATTTCATCACAATTCTAGATGACCACTGTCATCACAGTGCTCCACGGCCCCTGTCGTCAGAGTCCTCCATGATACCTTTCATTACAATTCTACATGACCACTGTCATCACAATGCCCCATGACACCTGTCATCACAATTCGCCATGGCACTTGTCATCACAAAGCTCCATGAACCATGTCATCACAATGTTCATGGACACTTGTCATCACAATGCTCCATGACAACTTACATCACAATGCTCCTTGACCCCTGTCATTTCATTGCTCCATGGCCTATGCATTCACAATGCTCCATGGCCCCTGTAATCACATTGCTCCATGATCCCTTTCATCACAATGCTCCAAGACCACTGTCATCACAATGCCCCATGACGCCTATCATCATAATGCTCCAAGGCCCCTCTCATCACAGTGCTCCATGATCCCTCTCATCACAATGTTCCATGACACTAGTCATCACAGTGCTCCATGACCCCTGTCATCACAATATTCACTGCCCATGTAATCACAATGCTCCTGGTCCCCTGTAATCACAATGCTCCATACCCTTTTCATCACAATGCTCCAGAACTCTTGTCATCATAATGCTGCATGCCCGTGTCATCACAGTGCTCCATGTCCACTTTCATCACAATGCTCCTTGACCCCTGTCATCACAATGCTCCATGGCCTATGTATTCACAATGCTCCATGGCCCCTGTAATCACATTGCTCCATGATCCTTTTCATCACAATGCTCTATGACCACTGTCATCACAATGCCACATGACACCTGTCATCACAATGCTCTATAGCCCCTGTCAGCACAATGTTCCATGACAGGTATCATCACAATGATACAAGACTGCTGTCATCAGAATGTTCCCTGCTCTTGTCATCTCAATGCTCCCTGGCCCCTGTTATCACAATGCTCCATGTCCATATCATCACAATGCTCCATTACACATGTCATCGTAGTGATCCATGACCCCTTTCATCACAATGCTGCATGACACCTGTCATCACAATGCTCCATAGCCCTTGTCATCACAATGCTCCATTAGCCCTGTCATCACAATGTTCCATGACTCTTGTCATCAAAATGCCTCATGATCCATTTAATCACAATGCTCCATGACTCCTTTCATCACATCCTCCATGATACTTGTCATTACACTGCCCCATGACCTTTTTCAGAACAATGCTCCATGATACCAGTCATCACAATGCTCCATGACCATTGTCGTCACAATGCTCCATGCCCCTTTCAACACAATGCCCCATGACATTTGTCATCACAATTCGCCATCGCACTTGTCATCACAATGCTCCATGAACCCTGTCATCACAATGTTCCATGACAGTTGTCATCACAATGCTCCATGACCCTGTAATCACAATGCTCCATGCCCTTGTCATCACAATGCTCCAGAACTCTTGTCATCATAATGATGAATGCTCGTGTCATCACAAAGCTCCATGATACTTGTCATCACAATGTTCCATTGCCTTGTCATTACAATACTCCATGGCCCCTGTCATCACAGTGCTCCATGATACCTTTTATCACAATTCTAGATGACCACTGTCATCACAATGCCCCAAGACACATGTCATAACAATTCGCCATGGCCCTTGCCATCACAATGCTCCATGACCCGTGTCATCACAATGGTCCCGGACACTTGTCATCACAATGATCCATGACCACTTACATCACAATGCTCCTTGACTCCTGTCATCACAATGCTCCATAGCCTATGCATTCGCAATGCTACATGGTCCCTGTAATCACATTGCTCCATGATCCATTTCATCACAATGCTCTATGACCACTGTCATTACAATGCCACATTATACCTGTCATCACAATGCTCCATGGCCCCTGTCAGCACAATGTTCCATGACAGATGTCATCACTGTCCTCCATGGTCCCTGTAATCACAATGCTCCATTCCCTTGTCAACGCAATGCTCCAGAACTCTTGTCATCATAATGCTCCATGCCCGTCTCATCACAATTCTCCATGACACTTTTCATTAAAATGCTCCATGGCCTTTATCATCACAATGCTCCATGGCCCCTGTTATCACATTGATCCATTGTACCTTTCATCACAATGCTAGATAACCTCTGTCATCACAATGCCCGATGACACCTGTCATCAGAATTGGCCATGGCCCTTGTCATCACAATGCTCCATGCCCTTGTCAACGCAATGCTCCAGAACTCTTGGCATCATAATGCTCCATGCCCGTCTCATCACAATGCTCCATGACACTTGTCATCAAAATGCTCCATGGCCTTTGTCATCACAATGCTCCATGGCCCCTGTTATCACAGTGCTCCATGTTACCTTTCCTCATAATTCTCGATGACCACTGTCATCACAATGCCCCATGACACCTGTCACCACAATTCGCCATGGCCCTTGTCATCACAATGCTCCATGATCCATGTCATCACAATGTTCTTGGACACTTATCATCACAATGAACTATGACCACATTCATCACAATGCTCCATGACCCCTGTCATCACACTGCTCCATGGACTATGCATTCAAAATGCTCCATGGCCCCTGTAATCACATTGCTCCATGATCCCTTTCATCACAATGTTCTATGACCACTCTCATCACAATACCCCATGACGCCTATCATCATAATGCTCCAAGGCCCCTCTCATCACAGTGCTCCATGAACCCTGTCATCACAATGTTCCATGACACTTGTCATCACAGTGCTCCATGAACACCTGTCATCACAATATTCACTGCCCATGTAATCACAATGCTCCTGGTCCCCTGTAATCACAGTGCTCCATACCCTTTTCATCACAATGCTCCAGAACTCTTGTCATCATAATGCTCCATGCCCGTGTCATCACAATGCTTGAAGAACCTTGTCATCACAATGCTCCATGAACCGTGTCATCACAAGGTTCCAGGACCCTTGTCATCACAATGATCCATGACCCCTGTCATCTCAATGCTCCATGATCTTTGTATTCACAATGCTCCCTGGCCCCTATAATTGCGGTGATCCATGACCCCTGTCATCACAATGCTCCCTGGTATATTTCATCACAATTCTAGATGACCACTGTCATCACAGTGCTCCACGGCCCCTGTCGTCAGAGTCCTCCATGATACCGTTCATTACAATTCTACATGACCACTGTCATCACAATGCCGCATGACACCTGTCATCACAATTCGCCATGGCACTTGTCATCACAATGCTCCATGAACCATGTCATCACAATGTTCATGGACAATAGTCATGACAATGCTCCATGACAACTTACATCACAATGCTCCTTGACCCCTGTCATTTCATTGCTCCATGGCCTATGCATTCACAATGCTCCATGGTCCCTGTAATCACAATGCTCCATACCCTTGTCATCGCAATGCTCCAGATCACTTCTCATCATAATGCTCCATGCCCGTGTCATCACAATGCTCCATGGCCCCTGTCATCACAGTGCTCCGTGATACCTTTCATCCTAATGATAGATGACCACTGTCATCACAATGCTCCATGACACCTGTCATCAGAATTGGCCATGGCCCTTGTCATCACAATGCTCCAGGACACTTGTCTTCACAATGTTCCATGGCGCATTTCATCACAATGCTCCATGACCACTTTCATCAAATTGCTCCATGATGCCTGTCATCACAATGCTCCATGGCCTTTGTCATCAAAATTCTACATGGCCCCTGTAATAACAGTGCTTCAGGACAACTTTTATCACAATGCTCCATGACCACTCTCATCACAATGCCAGATAAGACCTTTCATGACAATGCTCCATGGCCCTTGTCATCACAATATTCTATGACTTCTGTCATCACAATGCTCCATGCCCCTGTCATCACAATGCCCCATCACCCCTGCTATTACAATGCTCCATGACCCCTGTCGTCGCAATGCTCCGAAACCCTTGTCATCACAATATTCCATGATCCGTGTAATCACGATGATCCATGAACCATTTCTGTACAATGCTCCAGTACCCCTTTCATTAAAATGCTCCATGGCACTTGTCATCAGAATGCTCCAGGAACCCTTCCATCACAATAATCCATGACCCGTTTCCTCACAATTCTCCAGGACCGCTTTCATCACAATGCTCCATTCCCTTGTCATCTCAATGCTTCATGGCCCCTGTCATCAAAATGATCCATGCCCTTGTCATCAAAATGCTCCAGAACTCTTGTCATCACTATGCTCCATGCCCATGTCATCAAAATGCTGCATGGCCCCTGTCATCACAATGCTGCATGACCCCTGTCATCACAATGCTCCATGCCCGTATCGTCACAATGCTCCATTACCCATGTCATCGTAGTGATCCATGACCCCTTACATCACAATGCTGCATGACACCTGTCATCACAATGCTCCGTGGTCTTTGTCATCACAATGCTCCATGACCACTGTCATCACCATGCCCCATGACCCCATTCATCACAATGCTCCCTAGCCCTTGTCATCACAATGCTCCATTAGCGCTGTCATCACAATGTTCCATGACTCTTGTCATCAAAATGCCTCATGATCCATTTAATCACAATGCTCCATGACTCCTTTCATCACATCCTCCATGATACTTGTCATTACACTGCCCCATGACCTCTTTCAGAACAATGCTCCATGATACCAGTCATCACAATGCTCCATGACCATTGTCGTCACAATGCTCCATGCCCCTTTCAACACAATGCTCCATGACAACTGTCATCACAATGCTCCATGGCCTTTGTCATCACAATTATACATGGCCCCTGTGATCACAGTGCTCCATGACCCCTTTCATCACAATGCTCCATGACCTCTGTCATCACAATGCCCCATGACCCCTGTCATCACAATGCTCCATGACCCCTGTCATTACAATGCTCCATGACCACTGTCATCACAATGTTCCATGATCGCTGTAATCACAATGACTCATGACACCTTTCCTCAGAAGGCTCCAGTACGCCTGTCATCACAATGCTCCAATGACCGTCTCATCACAATGCTCCATGATCCCTGTCAGCACAACGTTCCATGACAATTGTCATCACAATGCTCCATGACACCTGTCATCACAATGTTGCCTGCCCATGTCATCAAAATGCTCCATGTCCCCTGTAATCACAATGTTCCATTACACCTGTCTTCACAATGTTCCCTGCCCATGTCATCACAATGCTCCATTACCAATGTAATCAAAATGTTCGCCTGCCCTTGTCATCAAAATGCTCCATGGCCCCTTTAATCACAATGCTCCATGAACCCTGTCATCACAATATTCCATGACAATTGTCATCACAATGCTCCATGACCCTGTAATCACAATGCTCCATGCCCTTGTCATCACGATGCTCCAGAACTCTTGTCATCATAATGATGAATGCTCGTGTCATCACAAAGCTCCATGATACTTGTCATCACAATGTTCCATGGCCTTGTCATTACAATACTCCATGGCCCCTGTCATCACAGTGCTCCATGATACCTTTTATCACAATTCTAGATGACCACTGTCATCACAATGCCCCAAGACACATGTCATCATAATTCGCCATGGCCCTTGCCATCACAATGCTCCATGACCCGTGTCATCACAATGGTCCAGGACACTTGTCATCACAATGATCCATGACCCCTGTCATCACACTGCTCCATGGCCTATGCATTCAAAATGCTCCATGGCCCCTGTAATCACATTGCTCCATGATCCCTTTCATCACGATGTTCTATGACCACTCTCATCACAATACCCCATGACGCCTATCATCATAATGCTCCAAGGCCCCTCTCATCACAATGCTCCATGAACCCTGTCATCACAATGTTCCATGACACTTGTCATCACAGTGCTCCATGAACCCCTGTCATCACAATATTCACTGCCCATGTAATCACAACGCTCCTGGTCCCCTGTAATCACAGTGCTCCATACCCTTTTCATCACAATGCTCCAGAACTCTTGTCATCATAATGCTCCATGCCCGTGTCATCACAATGCTTGAAGAACCTTGTCATCACAATGCTCCATGAACCGTGTCATCACAAGGTTCCAGGACCCTTGTCATCACAATGATCCATGACCCCTGTCATCTCAATGCTCCATGATCTTTGTATTCACAATGCTCCATGGCCCCTATAATTGCGGTGATCCATGACCCCTGTCATCACAATGCTCCCTGGTATATTTCATCACAATTCTAGATGACCACTGTCATCACAGTGCTCCACGGCCCCTGTCGTCAGAGTCCTCCATGATACCTTTCATTACAATTCTACATGACCACTGTTATCACAATGCCCCATGACACCTGTCATCACAATTCGCCATGGCACTTGTCATCACAATGCTCCATGAACCATGTCATCACAATGTTCATGGACACTTGTCATCACAATGCTCCATGACAACTTACATCACAATGCTCCTTGACCCCTGTCATTTCATTGCTCCATGGCCTATGCATTCACAATGCTCCATGGCTCCGGTAATCACATTGCTCCATGATCCCTTTCATCACAATACTCCAAGACCGCTGTCATCACAATGCCCCATGATGCCTATCATCATAATGCTCCAAGGCCCCTCTCATCACAATACTCCATGATCCCTGTCATCACAATGTTCCATGACACTAGTCATCACAGTGCTCCATGACCCCTGTCATCACAATATTCACTGCCCATGTAATCACAATGCTCTTGTTCCCCTGTAATCACAATGCTCCATAACCTTGTCATCACAATGCTCCAGAACTCTTGTCATCATAATGCTCCATGCCCGTGTCATCACAGTGCTCCATGACCACTTTCATCACAATGCTCCTTGACCCCTGTCATCACAATGCTCTATGACCACTGTCATCACAATGCCACATGTCACCTGTAATCACATTGCTCCATGATCCTTTTCATCACAATGCTCTATGACCACTGTCATCACAATGCCACATGACACCTGTCATCACAATGCTCTATAGCCCCTGTCAGCACAATATTCCATGACAGGTATCATCACAATGATACATGACTGCTGTCATCAGAATGTTCCCTGCTCTTGTCATCTCAATGCTCCCTGGCCCCTGTTATCACAATGCTCCATGCCCATATCATCACAATGCTCCATTACCCATGTCATCGTAGTGATCCATGACCCCTTTCATCACAATGCTGCATGACACCTGTCATCACAATGCTCCATAGCCCTTGTCATCACAATGCTCCATTAGCCCTGTCATCACAATGTTCCATGACTCTTGTCATCAAAATGCCTCCTGATCCATTTAATCACAATGCTCCATGACTCCTTTCATCACATCCTCCATGATACTTGTCATTACACTGCCCCATGACCTTTTTCAGAACAATGCTCCATGATACCAGTCATCACAATGCTCCATGACCATTGTCGTCACAATGCTCCATGCCCCTTTCAACACAATGCTCCATGACAACTGTCATCACAATGCTCCATGGTCTTTGTCATCACAATTATACATGGCCCCTGTGATCACAGTGCTCCATGACCCCTTTCATCACAATGCTCCATGACCACTGTCATCACAATGCCCCATGACCCCTGTCATCACAATGCTCCATGGCCCCTGTCATTACAATGCTCCATGACCACTGTCATCACAATGTTCCATGACAGATGTCACCACTATCCTCCATGGTCCCTGTAATCACAATGCTCCATTCCCTTGTCAACGCAATGCTCCAGAACTCTTGTCATCATAATGCTCCATGCCCGTCTCATCACAATTCTCCATGACACTTTTCATTAAAATGCTCCATGGCCTTTATCATCACAATGCTCCATGGCCCCTGTTATCACATTGATCCATTGTACCTTTCATCACAATGCTAGATAACCTCTGTCATCACAATGCCCGATGACACCTGTCATCAGAATTGGCCATGGCCCTTGTCATCACAATGCTCCATGCCCTTGTCACCACAATGCTCCAGAACTCTGGGCATCATAATGCTCCATGCCCGTCTCATCACAATGCTCCATGACACTTGTCATCAAAATGCTCCATGGCCTTTGTCATCACAATGCTCCATGGCCCCTGTTATCACAGTGCTCCATGTTACCTTTCATCACAATTCTAGATGACCACTGTCATCACAATGCCCCATGACACCTGTCATCACAATTCGCCATGGCCCTTGTCATCACAATGCTCCATGATCCATGTCATCACAATGTTCCTGGACACTTATCATCACAATGAACTATGACCACATTCATCACAATGCTCCATGACCCCTGTCATCACACTGCTCCATGGCCTATGCATTCAAAATGCTCCATGGCCCCTTTAATCACATTGCTCCATGATCCCTTTCATCACAATGCTCCAAGACCGCTGTCATCACAAGGCCCCATGACGCGTATCATCATAATGCTCCAAGGCCCCTCTCATCACAATGCTCCATGAACCCTGTCATCACAATGTTCCATGACACTTGTCATCACAGTGCTCCATGAACCCCTGTCATCACAATATTCACTGCCCATGTAATCACAATGCTCCTGGTCTCCTGTAATCACAGTGCTCCATACCCTTTTCATCACAATGCTCCAGAACTCTTGTCATCATAATGCTCCATGCCCGTGTCATCACAATGCTTGAAGAACCTTGTCATCACAATGCTCCATGAACCGTGTCATCACAAGGTTCCAGGACCCTTGTCATCACAATGATCCATGACCCCTGTCATCTCAATGCTCCATGATCTTTGTATTCACAATGCTCCCTGGCCCCTATAATTGCGGTGATCCATGACCCCTGTCATCACAATGCTCCCTGGTATATTTCATCACAATTCTAGATGACCACTGTCATCACAGTGCTCCACGGCCCCTGTCGTCAGAGTCCTCCATGATACCTTTCATTACAATTCTACATGACCACTGTCATCACAATGCCCCATGACACCTGTCATCACAATTCGCCATGGCACTTGTCATCACAAAGCTCCATGAACCATGTCATCACAATGTTCATGGACACTTGTCATCACAATGCTCCATGACAACTTACATCACAATGCTCCTTGACCCCTGTCATTTCATTGCTCCATGGCCTATGCATTCACAATGCTCCATGGCCCCTGTAATCACATTGCTCCATGATCCCTTTCATCACAATGCTCCAAGACCGCTGTCATCACAATGCCCCATGACGCCTATCATCATAATGCTCCAAGGCCCCTCTCATCACAGTGCTCCATGATCCCTCTCATCACAATGTTCCATGACACTAGTCATCACAGTGCTCCATGACCCCTGTCATCACAATATTCACTGCCCATGTAATCACAATGCTCCTGGTCCCCTGTAATCACAATGCTCCATACCCTTTTCATCACAATGCTCCAGAACTCTTGTCATCATAATGCTGCATGCCCGTGTCATCACAGTGCTCCATGTCCACTTTCATCACAATGCTCCTTGACCCCTGTCATCACAATGCTCCATGGCCTATGTATTCCCAATGCTCCATGGCCCCTGTATTCACATTGCTCCATGATCCTTTTCATCACAATGCTCTATGACCACTGTCATCACAATGCCACATGACACCTGTCATCACAATGCTCTATAGCCCCTGTCAGCACAATGTTCCATGACAGGTATCATCACAATGATACAAGACTGCTGTCATCAGAATGTTCCCTGCTCTTGTCATCTCAATGCTCCCTGGCCCCTGTTATCACAATGCTCCATGTCCATATCATCACAATGCTCCATTACACATGTCATCGTAGTGATCCATGACCCCTTTCATCACAATGCTGCATGACACCTGTCATCACAATGCTCCATAGCCCTTGTCATCACAATGCTCCATTAGCCCTGTCATCACAATGTTCCATGACTCTTGTCATCAAAATGCCTCATGATCCATTTAATCACAATGCTCCATGACTCCTTTCATCACATCCTCCATGATACTTGTCATTACACTGCCCCATGACCTTTTTCAGAACAATGCTCCATGATACCAGTCATCACAATGCTCCATGACCATTGTCATCACAATGCTCCATGCCCCTTTCAACACAATGCCCCATGACACCTGTCATCACAATTCGCCATCGAACTTGTCATCACAATGCTCCATGAACCCTGTCATCACAATGTTCCATGACAGTTGTCATCACAATGCTCCATGACCCTGTAATCACAATGCTCCATGCCCTTGTCATCACAATGCTCCAGAACTCTTGTCATCATAATGATGAATGCTCGTTTCATCACAAAGCTCCATGATACTTGTCATCACAATGTTCCATTGCCTTGTCATTACAATACTCCATGGCCCCTGTCATCACAGTGCTCCATGATACCTTTTATCACAATTCTAGATGACCACTGTCATCACAATGCCCCAAGACACATGTCATAACAATTCGCCATGGCCCTTGCCATCACAATGCTCCATGACCCGTGTCATCACAATGGTCCCGGACACTTGTCATCACAATGATCCATGACCACTTACATCACAATGCTCCTTGACTCCTGTCATCACAATGCTCCATAGCCTATGCATTCGCAATGCTACATGGTCCCTGTAATCACATTGCTCCATGATCCATTTCATCACAATGCTCTATGACCACTGTCATTACAATGCCACATTATACCTGTCATCACAATGCTCCATGGCCCCTGTCAGCACAATGTTCCATGACAGATGTCATCACTGTCCTCCATGGTCCCTGTAATCACAATGCTCCATTCCCTTGTCAACGCAATGCTCCAGAACTCTTGTCATCATAATGCTCCATGCCCGTCTCATCACAATGCTCCATGACACTTGTCATCAAAATGCTCCATGGCCTTTGTCATCACAATGCTCCATGGCCCCTGTTATCACATTGATCCATTGTACCTTTCATCACAATGCTAGATAACCTCTGTCATCACAATGCCCGATGACACCTGTCATCAGAATTGGCCATGGCCCTTGTCATCAAAATGCTCCATGCCCTTGTCAACGCAATGCTCCAGAACTCTTGGCATCATAATGCTCCATGCCCGTCTCATCACAATGCTCCATGACCCTTGTCATCAAAATGCTCCATGGCCTTTGTCATCACAATGCTCCATGGCCCCTGTTATCACAGTGCTCCATGTTACCTTTCCTCATAATTCTCGATGACCACTGTCATCACAATGCCCCATGACACCTGTCATCACAATTCGCCATGGCCCTTGTCATCACAATGCTCCATGATCCATGTCATCACAATGTTCCTGGACACTTATCATCACAATGAACTATGACCACATTCATCACAATGCTCCATGACCCCTGTCATCACACTGCTCCATGGACTATGCATTCAAAATGCTCCATGGCCCCTGTAATCACATTGCTCCATGATCCCTTTCATCACAATGTTCTATGACCACTCTCATCACAATACCCCATGACGCCTATCATCATAATGCTCCAAGGCCCCTGTCATCACAATGCTCCATGAACCCTGTCATCACAATGTTCCATGACACTTGTCATCACAATGCTCCATGAACCCCTGTCATCACAATATTCACTGCCCATGTAATCACAATGCTCCTGGTCCCCTGTAATCACAGTGCTCCATACCCTTTTCATCACAATGCTCCAGAACTCTTGTCATCATAATGCTCCATGCCCGTGTCATCACAATGCTTGAAGAACCTTGTCATCACAATGCTCCATGAACCGTGTCATCACAAGGTTCCAGGACCCTTGTCATCACAATGATCCATGACCCCTGTCATCTCAATGCTCCATGATCTTTGTATTCACAATGCTCCCTGGACCCTATAATTGCGGTGATCCATGACCCCTGTCATCACAATGCTCCCTGGTATATTTCATCACAATTCTAGATGACCACTGTCATCACAGTGCTCCACGGCCCCTGTTATCAGAGTCCTCCCTGATACCTTTAATCACAATTCTATATGACCGCTCTCATCACAATTCCACATGACACCTGTCATCACAATGCTCCATGAACCATGTCATCACAATGTTCATGGACAAGAGTCATCACAATGCTCCATGACAACTTACATCACAATGCTCCTTGACCCCTGTCATTCCATTGCTCCATGGCCTATGCATTCACAATGCTCCATGGCTCCTGTAATCACATTGCTCCATGATCCCTTTCATCACAATACTCCAAGACCGCTGTCATCACAATGCCCCATGACGCCTATCATCATAATGCTCCAAGGCCCCTCTCATCACAATGCTCCATGATCCCTGTCATCACAATGTTCCATGACACTAGTCATCACAGTGCTCCATGACCCCTGTCATCACAATATTCACTGCCCATGTAATCACAATGCTCCTGGTCCCCTGTAATCACAATGCTCCATACCCTTGTCATCACAATGCTCCAGAACTCTTGTCATCATAATGCTCCATTCCCTTGTCATCACAGTTCGCCATGACCACTTTCATCACAATGCTCTATGACCACTGTCATCACAATGCCACATGACACCTGTCATGACAATGCTCTATAGCCCCTGTCAGCACAATGTTCCATGACAGGTATCATCACAATGATCCATGACTGCTGTCATCACAATGTTCCTTGCCCTTGTCATTCTCAATGCTCCCTGGCTCCTGTCATCACAATGCTCCATGCTCATATCATCACAATGCTCCATTACCCATGTAATCGATGTGATCCATGACCCCTTTCATCACAATGCTCCATGACCCCAGTCATCACAATGCTCCATAGCCCTTGTCATCACAATGCTCCATTAGCCCTGTCATCACAATGTTCCATGACTCTTGTCATCAAAATGCCTCATGATCCATTTAATCACAATGCTCCATGACTCCTTTCATCACATCCTCCATGATACTTGTCATTACACTGCCCCATGACCTTTTTCAGAACAATGCTCCATGATACCAGTCATCACAATGCTCCATGACCATTGTCGTCACAATGCTCCATGCCCCTTTCAACACAATGCTCCATGACAACTGTCATCACAATGCTCCATGGTCTTTGTCATCACAATTATACATGGCCCCTGTGATCACAGTGCTCCATGACCCCTTTCATCACAATGCTCCATGACCACTGTCATCACAATGCCCCATGACCCCTGTCATCACAATGCTCCATGGCCCCTGTCATTACAATGCTCCATGACCACTGTCATCACAATGTTCCATGACAGATGTCACCACTATCCTCCATGGTCCCTGTAATCACAATGCTCCATTCCCTTGTCAACGCAATGCTCCAGAACTCTTGTCATCATAATGCTCCATGCCCGTCTCATCACAATTCTCCATGACACTTTTCATTAAAATGCTCCATGGTCTTTATCATCACAATGCTCCATGGCCCCTGTTATCACATTGATCCATTGTACCTTTCATCACAATACTAGATAACCTCTGTCATCACAATGCCCGATGACACCTGTCATCAGAATTGGCCATGGCCCTTGTCATCACAATGCTCCATGCCCTTGTCACCACAATGCTCCAGAACTCTGGGCATCATAATGCTCCATGCCCGTCTCATCACAATGCTCCATGACACTTGTCATGAAAATGCTCCATGGCCTTTGTCATCACAATGCTCCATGGCCCCTGTTATCACAGTGCTCCATGTTACCTTTCATCACAATTCTAGATGACCACTGTCATCACAATGCCCCATGACACCTGTCATCACAATTCGCCATGGCCCTTGTCATCACAATGCTCCATGATCCATGTCATCACAATGTTCCTGGACACTTATCATCACAATGAACTATGACCACATTCATCACAATGCTCCATGACCCCTGTCATCACACTGCTCCATGGCCTATGCATTCAAAATGCTCCATGGCCCCTGTAATCACATTGCTCCATGATCCCTTTCATCACAATGCTCCAAGACCGCTGTCATCACAAGGCCCCATGACGCGTATCATCATAATGCTCCAAGGCCCCTCTCATCACAATGCTCCATGAACCCTGTCATCACAATGTTCCATGACACTTGTCATCACAGTGCTCCATGAACCCCTGTCATCACAATATTCACTGCCCATGTAATCACAATGCTCCTGGTCTCCTGTAATCACAGTGCTCCATACCCTTTTCATCACAATGCTCCAGAACTCTTGTCATCATAATGCTCCATGCCCGTGTCATCACAATGCTTGAAGAACCTTGTCATCACAATGCTCCATGAACCGTGTCATCACAAGGTTCCAGGACCCTTGTCATCACAATGATCCATGACCCCTGTCATCTCAATGCTCCATGATCTTTGTATTCACAATGCTCCCTGGACCCTATAATTGCGGTGATCCATGACCCCTGTCATCACAATGCTCCCTGGTATATTTCATCACAATTCTAGATGACCACTGTCATCACAGTGCTCCACGGCCCCTGTCGTCAGAGTCCTCCATGATACCTTTCATTACAATTCTACATGACCACTGTCATCACAATGCCCCATGACACCTGTCATCACAATTCGCCATGGCACTTGTCATCACAAAGCTCCATGAACCATGTCATCACAATGTTCATGGACACTTGTCATCACAATGCTCCATGACAACTTACATCACAATGCTCCTTGACCCCTGTCATTTCATTGCTCCATGGCCTATGCATTCACAATGCTCCATGGCCCCTGTAATCACATTGCTCCATGATCCCTTTCATCACAATGCTCCAAGACCGCTGTCATCACAATGCCCCATGACGCCTATCATCATAATGCTCCAAGGCCCCTCTCATCACAGTGCTCCATGATCCCTCTCATCACAATGTTCCATGACACTAGTCATCACAGTGCTCCATGACCCCTGTCATCACAATATTCACTGCCCATGTAATCACAATGCTCCTGGTCCCCTGTAATCACAATGCTCCATACCCTTTTCATCACAATGCTCCAGAACTCTTGTCATCATAATGATGAATGCTCGTGTCATCACAAAGCTCCATGATACTTGTCATCACAATGTTCCATTGCCTTGTCATTACAATACTCCATGGCCCCTGTCATCACAGTGCTCCATGATACCTTTTATCACAATTGTAGATGACCACTGTCATCACAATGCCCCAAGACACATGTCATCACAATTCGCCATGGCCCTTGCCATCACAATGCTCCATGACCCGTGTCATCACAATGGTCCCGGACACTTGTCATCACAATGATCCATGACCACTTACATCAAAATGCTCCTTGACTCCTGTCATCACAATGCTCCATAGCCTATGCATTCGCAATGCTACATGGTCCCTGTAATCACATTGCTCCATGATCCATTTCATCACAATGCTCTATGACCACTGTCATTACAATGCCACATTATACCTGTCATCACAATGCTCCATGGCCCCTGTCAGCACAATGTTCCATGACAGATGTCATCACTGTCCTCCATGGTCCCTGTAATCACAATGCTCCATTCCCTTGTCAACGCAATGCTCCAGAACTCTTGTCATCATAATGCTCCATGCCCGTCTCATCACAATTCTCCATGACACTTTTCATTAAAATGCTCCATGGCCTTTATCATCACAATGCTCCATGGCCCCTGTTATCACATTGATCCATTGTACCTTTCATCACAATGCTAGATAACCTCTGTCATCACAATGCCCGATGACACCTGTCATCAGAATTGGCCATGGCCCTTGTCATCACAATGCTCCATGCCCTTGTCAACGCAATGCTCCAGAACTCTTGGCATCATAATGCTCCATGCCCGTCTCATCACAATGCTCCATGACACTTGTCATCAAAATGCTCCATGGCCTTTGTCATCACAATGCTCCATGGCCCCTGTTATCACAGTGCTCCATGTTACCTTTCCTCATAATTCTCGATGACCACTGTCATCACAATGCCCCATGACACCTGTCATCACAATTCGCCATGGCCCTTGTCATCACAATGCTCCATGATCCATGTCATCACAATGTTCCTGGACACTTATCATCACAATGAACTATGACCACATTCATCACAATGCTCCATGACCCCTGTCATCACACTGCTCCATGGACTATGCATTCAAAATGCTCCATGGCCCCTGTAATCACATTGCTCCATGATCCCTTTCATCACAATGTTCTATGACCACTCTCATCACAATACCCCATGACGCCTATCATCATAATGCTCCAAGGCCCCTCTCATCACAGTGCTCCATGAACCCTGTCATCACAATGTTCCATGACACTTGTCATCACAGTGCTCCATGAACACCTGTCATCACAATATTCACTGCCCATGTAATCACAATGCTCCTGGTCCCCTGTAATCACAGTGCTCCATACCCTTTTCATCACAATGCTCCAGAACTCTTGTCATCATAATGCTCCATGCCCGTGTCATCACAATGCTTGAAGAACCTTGTCATCACAATGCTCCATGAACCGTGTCATCACAAGGTTCCAGGACCCTTGTCATCACAATGATCCATGACCCCTGTCATCTCAATGCTCCATGATCTTTGTATTCACAATGCTCCCTGGCCCCTATAATTGCGGTGATCCATGACCCCTGTCATCACAATGCTCCCTGGTATATTTCATCACAATTCTAGATGACCACTGTCATCACAGTGCTCCACGGCCCCTGTCGTCAGAATCCTCCATGATACCGTTCATTACAATTCTACATGACCACTGTCATCACAATGCCGCATGACACCTGTCATCACAATTCGCCATGGCACTTGTCATCACAATGCTCCATGAACCATGTCATCACAATGTTCATGGACAATAGTCATGACAATGCTCCATGACAACTTACATCACAATGCTCCTTGACCCCTGTCATTTCATTGCTCCATGGCCTATGCATTCACAATGCTCCATGGTCCCTGTAATCACAATGCTCCATACCCTTGTCATCGCAATGCTCCAGATCACTTCTCATCATAATGCTCCATGCCCGTGTCATCACAATGCTCCATGGCCCCTGTCATCACAGTGCTCCGTGATACCTTTCATCCTAATGATAGATGACCACTGTCATCACAATGCTCCATGACACCTGTCATCAGAATTGGCCATGGCCCTTGTCATCACAATGCTCCAGGACACTTGTCTTCACAATGTTCCATGGCGCATTTCATCACAATGCTCCATGACCACTTTCATCAAATTGCTCCATGATGCCTGTCATCACAATGCTCCATGGCCTTTGTCATCAAAATTCTACATGGCCCCTGTAATAACAGTGCTTCAGGACAACTTTTATCACAATGCTCCATGACCACTCTCATCACAATGCCAGATAAGACCTTTCATGACAATGCTCCATGGCCCTTGTCATCACAATATTCTATGACTTCTGTCATCACAATGCTCCATGCCCCTGTCATCACAATGCCCCATCACCCCTGCTATTACAATGCTCCATGACCCCTGTCGTCGCAATGCTCCGAAACCCTTGTCATCACAATATTCCATGATCCGTGTAATCACGATGATCCATGAACCATTTCTGTACAATGCTCCAGTACCCCTTTCATTAAAATGCTCCATGGCACTTGTCATCAGAATGCTCCAGGAACCCTTCCATCACAATAATCCATGACCCGTTTCCTCACAATTCTCCAGGACCGCTTTCATCACAATGCTCCATTCCCTTGTCATCTCAATGCTTCATGGCCCCTGTCATCAAAATGATCCATGCCCTTGTCATCAAAATGCTCCAGAACTCTTGTCATCACTATGCTCCATGCCCATGTCATCAAAATGCTGCATGGCCCCTGTCATCACAATGCTGCATGACCCCTGTCATCACAATGCTCCATGCCCGTATCATCACAATGCTCCATTACCCATGTCATCGTAGTGATCCATGACCCCTTACATCACAATGCTGCATGACACCTGTCATCACAATGCTCCGTGGTCTTTGTCATCACAATGCTCCATGACCACTGTCATCACCATGCCCCATGACCCCATTCATCACAATGCTCCATAGCCCTTGTCATCACAATGCTCCATTAGCGCTGTCATCACAATGTTCCATGACTCTTGTCATCAAAATGCCTCATGATCCATTTAATCACAATGCTCCATGACTCCTTTCATCACATCCTCCATGATACTTGTCATTACACTGCCCCATGACCTCTTTCAGAACAATGCTCCATGATACCAGTCATCACAATGCTCCATGACCATTGTCGTCACAATGCTCCATGCCCCTTTCAACACAATGCTCCATGACAACTGTCATCACAATGCTCCATGGCCTTTGTCATCACAATTATACATGGCCCCTGTGATCACAGTGCTCCATGACCCCTTTCATCACAATGCTCCATGACCACTGTCATCACAATGCCCCATGACCCCTGTCATCACAATGCTCCATGGCCCCTGTCATTACAATGCTCCATGACCACTGTCATCACAATGTTCCATGATCGCTGTAATCACAATGACTCATGACACCTTTCCTCAGAAGGCTCCAGTACGCCTGTCATCACAATGCTCCAATGACCGTCTCATCACAATGCTCCATGATCCCTGTCAGCACAACATTCCATGACAATTGTCATCACAATGCTCCATGACACCTGTCATCACAATGTTGCCTGCCCATGTCATCAAAATGCTCCATGTCCCCTGTAATCACAATGTTCCATTACACCTGTCTTCACAATGTTCCCTGCCCATGTCATCACAATGCTCCATTACCAATGTAATCAAAATGTTCGCCTGCCCTTGTCATCAAAATGCTCCATGGCCCCTTTAATCACAATGCTCCATGAACCCTGTCATCACAATATTCCATGACAGTTGTCATCACAATGCTCCATGACCCTGTAATCACAATGCTCCATGCCCTTGTCATCACGATGCTCCAGAACTCTTGTCATCATAATGATGAATGCTCGTGTCATCACAAAGCTCCATGATACTTGTCATCACAATGTTCCATGGCCTTGTCATTACAATACTCCATGGCCCCTGTCATCACAGTGCTCCATGATACCTTTTATCACAATTCTAGATGACCACTGTCATCACAATGCCCCAAGACACATGTCATCACAATTCACCATGGCCCTTGCCATCACAATGCTCCATGACCAGTGTCATCACAATGGTCCAGGACACTTGTCATCACAATGATCCATGACCCCTGTCATCACACTGCTCCATGGCCTATGCATTCAAAATGCTCCATGGCCCCTGTAATCACATTGCTCCATGATCCCTTTCATCACGATGTTCTATGACCACTCTCATCACAATACCCCATGACGCCTATCATCATAATGCTCCAAGGCCCCTCTCATCACAATGCTCCATGAACCCTGTCATCACAATGTTCCATGACACTTGTCATCACAGTGCTCCATGAACCCCTGTCATCACAATATTCACTGCCCATGTAATCACAACGCTCCTGGTCCCCTGTAATCACAGTGCTCCATACCCTTTTCATCACAATGCTCCAGAACTCTTGTCATCATAATGCTCCATGCCCGTGTCATCACAATGCTTGAAGAACCTTGTCATCACAATGCTCCATGAACCGTGTCATCACAAGGTTCCAGGACCCTTGTCATCACAATGATCCATGACCCCTGTCATCTCAATGCTCCATGATCTTTGTATTCACAATGCTCCATGGCCCCTATAATTGTGGTGATCCATGACCCCTGTCATCACAATGCTCCCTGGTATATTTCATCACAATTCTAGATGACCACTGTCATCACAGTGCTCCACGGCCCCTGTCGTCAGAGTCCTCCATGATACCTTTCATTACAATTCTACATGACCGCTGTCATCACAATGCCCCATGACACCTGTCATCACAATTCGCCATGGCACTTGTCATCACAATGCTCCATGAACCATGTCATCACAATGTTCATGGACACTTGTCATCACAATGCTCCATGACAACTTACATCACAATGCTCCTTGACCCCTGTCATTTCATTGCTCCATGGCCTATGCATTCACAATGCTCCATGGCTCCGGTAATCACATTGCTCCATGATCCCTTTCATCACAATGCTCCAAGACCGCTGTCATCACAATGCCCCATGACGCCTATCATCATAATGCTCCAAGGCCCCTCTCATCACAATACTCCATGATCCCTGTCATCACAATGTTCCATGACACTAGTCATCACAGTGCTCCATGACCCCTGTCATCACAATATTCACTGCCCATGTAATCACAATGCTCTTGTTCCCCTGTAATCACAATGCTCCATAACCTTGTCATCACAATGCTCCAGAACTCTTGTCATCATAATGCTCCATGCCCGTTTCATCACAGTGCTCCATGACCACTTTCATCACAATGCTCCTTGACCCCTGTCATCACAATGCTCTATGACCACTGTCATCACAATGCCACATGACACCTGTAATCACATTGCTCCATGATCCTTTTCATCACAATGCTCTATGACCACTGTCATCACAATGCCACATGACACCTGTCATCACAATGCTCTATAGCCCCTGTCAGCACAATGTTCCATGACAGGTATCATCACAATGATACATGACTGCTGTCATCAGAATGTTCCCTGCTCTTGTCATCTCAATGCTCCCTGGCCCCTGTTATCACAATGCTCCATGCCCATATCATCACAATGCTCCATTACCCATGTCATCGTAGTGATCCATGACCCCTTTCATCACAATGCTGCATGACACCTGTCATCACAATGCTCCATAGCCCTTGTCATCACAATGCTCCATTAGCCCTGTCATCACAATGTTCCATGACTCTTGTCATCAAAATGCCTCATGATCCATTTAATCACAATGCTCCATGACTCCTTTCATCACATCCTCCATGATACTTGTCATTACACTGCCCCATGACCTTTTTCAGAACAATGCTCCATGATACCAGTCATCACAATGCTCCATGACCATTGTCGTCACAATGCTCCATGCCCCTTTCAACACAATGCTCCATGACAACTGTCATCACAATGCTCCATGGTCTTTGTCATCACAATTATACATGGCCCCTGTGATCACAGTGCTCCATGACCCCTTTCATCACAATGCTCCATGACCACTGTCATCACAATGCCCCATGACCCCTGTCATCACAATGCTCCATGGCCCCTGTCATTACAATGCTCCATGACCACTGTCATCACAATGTTCCATGACAGATGTCACCACTATCCTCCATGGTCCCTGTAATCACAATGCTCCATTCCCTTGTCAACGCAATGCTCCAGAACTCTTGTCATCATAATGCTCCATGCCCGTCTCATCACAATTCTCCATGACACTTTTCATTAAAATGCTCCATGGTCTTTATCATCACAATGCTCCATGGCCCCTGTTATCACATTGATCCATTGTACCTTTCATCACAATGCTAGATAACCTCTGTCATCACAATGCCCGATGACACCTGTCATCAGAATTGGCCATGGCCCTTGTCATCACAATGCTCCATGCCCTTGTCACCACAATGCTCCAGAACTCTGGGCATCATAATGCTCCATGCCCGTCTCATCACAATGCTCCATGACACTTGTCATGAAAATGCTCCATGGCCTTTGTCATCACAATGCTCCATGGCCCCTGTTATCACAGTGCTCCATGTTACCTTTCATCACAATTCTAGATGACCACTGTCATCACAATGCCCCATGACACCTGTCATCACAATTCGCCATGGCCCTTGTCATCACAATGCTCCATGATCCATGTCATCACAATGTTCCTGGACACTTATCATCACAATGAACTATGACCACATTCATCACAATGCTCCATGACCCCTGTCATCACACTGCTCCATGGCCTATGCATTCAAAATGCTCCATGGCCCCTGTAATCACATTGCTCCATGATCCCTTTCATCACAATGCTCCAAGACCGCTGTCATCACAAGGCCCCATGACGCGTATCATCATAATGCTCCAAGGCCCCTCTCATCACAATGCTCCATGAACCCTGTCATCACAATGTTCCATGACACTTGTCATCACAGTGCTCCATGAACCCCTGTCATCACAATATTCACTGCCCATGTAATCACAATGCTCCTGGTCTCCTGTAATCACAGTGCTCCATACCCTTTTCATCACAATGCTCCAGAACTCTTGTCATCATAATGCTCCATGCCCGTGTCATCACAATGCTTGAAGAACCTTGTCATCACAATGCTCCATGAACCGTGTCATCACAAGGTTCCAGGACCCTTGTCATCACAATGATCCATGACCCCTGTCATCTCAATGCTCCATGATCTTTGTATTCACAATGCTCCCTGCCCCTATAATTGCGGTGATCCATGACCCCTGTCATCACAATGCTCCCTGGTATATTTCATCACAATTCTAGATGACCACTGTCATCACAGTGCTCCACCGCCCCTGTCGTCAGAGTCCTCCATGATACCTTTCATTACAATTCTACATGACCACTGTCATCACAATGCCCCATGACACCTGTCATCACAATTCGCCATGGCACTTGTCATCACAAAGCTCCATGAACCATGTCATCACAATGTTCATGGACACTTGTCATCACAATGCTCCATGACAACTTACATCACAATGCTCCTTGACCCCTGTCATTTCATTGCTCCATGGCCTATGCATTCACAATGCTCCATGGCCCCTGTAATCACATTGCTCCATGATCCCTTTCATCACAATGCTCCAAGACCGCTGTCATCACAATGCCCCATGACGCCTATCATCATAATGCTCCAAGGCCCCTCTCATCACAGTGCTCCATGATCCCTCTCATCACAATGTTCCATGACACTAGTATTCACAGTGCTCCATGACCCCTGTCATCACAATATTCACTGCCCATGTAATCACAATGCTCCTGGTCCCCTGTAATCACAATGCTCCATACCCTTTTCATCACAATGCTCCAGAACTCTTGTCATCATAATGCTGCATGCCCGTGTCATCACAGTGCTCCATGTCCACTTTCATCACAATGCTCCTTGACCCCTGTCATCACAATGCTCCATGGCCTATGTATTCACAATGCTCCATGGCCCCTGTAATCACATTGCTCCATGATCCTTTTCATCACAATGCTCTATGACCACTGTCATCACAATGCCACATGACACCTGTCATCACAATGCTCTATAGCCCCTGTCAGCACAATGTTCCATGACAGGTATCATCACAATGATACAAGACTGCTCTCATCAGAATGTTCCCTGCTCTTGTCATCTCAATGCTCCCTGGCCCCTGTTATCACAATGCTCCATGTCCATATCATCACAATGCTCCATTACACATGTCATCGTAGTGATCCATGACCCCTTTCATCACAATGCTGCATGACACCTGTCATCACAATGCTCCATAGCCCTTGTCATCACAATGCTCCATTAGCCCTGTCATCACAATGTTCCATGACTCTTGTCATCAAAATGCCTCATGATCCATTTAATCACAATGCTCCATGACTCCTTTCATCACATCCTCCATGATACTTGTCATTACACTGCCCCATGACCTTTTTCAGAACAATGCTCCATGATACCAGTCATCACAATGCTCCATGACCATTGTCGTCACAATGCTCCATGCCCCTTTCAACACAATGCCCCATGACACCTGTCATCACAATTCGCCATCGCACTTGTCATCACAATGCTCCATGAACCCTGTCATCACAATGTTCCATGACAGTTGTCATCACAATGTTCCATGAACCTGTAATCACAATGCTCCATGCCCTTGTCATCACAATGCTCCAGAACTCTTGTCATCATAATGATGAATGCTCGTGTCATCACAAAGCTCCATGATACTTGTCATCACAATGTTCCATTGCCTTGTCATTACAATACTCCATGGCCCCTGTCATCACAGTGCTCCATGATACCTTTTATCACAATTCTAGATGACCACTGTCATCACAATGCCCCAAGACACATGTCATAACAATTCGCCATGGCCCTTGCCATCACAATGCTCCATGACCCGTGTCATCACAATGGTCCCGGACACTTGTCATCACAATGATCCATGACCACTTACATCACAATGCTCCTTGACTCCTGTCATCACAATGCTCCATAGCCTATGCATTCGCAATGCTACATGGTCCCTGTAATCACATTGCTCCATGATCCATTTCATCACAATGCTCTATGACCACTGTCATTACAATGCCACATTATACCTGTCATCACAATGCTCCATGGCCCCTGTCAGCACAATGTTCCATGACAGATGTCATCACTGTCCTCCATGGTCCCTGTAATCACAATGCTCCATTCCCTTGTCAACGCAATGCTCCAGAACTCTTGTCATCATAATGCTCCATGCCCGTCTCATCACAATTCTCCATGACACTTTTCATTAAAATGCTCCATGGCCTTTATCATCACAATGCTCCATGGCCCCTGTTATCACATTGATCCATTGTACCTTTCATCACAATGCTAGATAACCTCTGTCATCACAATGCCCGATGACACCTGTCATCAGAATTGGCCATGGCCCTTGTCATCACAATGCTCCATGCCCTTGTCAACGCAATGCTCCAGAACTCTTGGCATCATAATGCTCCATGCCCGTCTCATCACAATGCTCCATGACACTTGTCATCAAAATGCTCCATGGCCTTTGTCATCACAATGCTCCATGGCCCCTGTTATCACAGTGCTCCATGTTACCTTTCCTCATAATTCTCGATGACCACTGTCATCACAATGCCCCATGACACCTGTCACCACAATTCGCCATGGCCCTTGTCATCACAATGCTCCATGATCCATGTCATCACAATGTTCCTGGACACTTATCATCACAATGAACTATGACCACATTCATCACAATGCTCCATGACCCCTGTCATCACACTGCTCCATGGACTATGCATTCAAAATGCTCCATGGCCCCTGTAATCACATTGCTCCATGATCCCTTTCATCACAATGTTCTATGACCACTCTCATCACAATACCCCATGACGCCTATCATCATAATGCTCCAAGGCCCCTCTCATCACAGTGCTCCATGAACCCTGTCATCACAATGTTCCATGACACTTGTCATCACAGTGCTCCATGAACACCTGTCATCACAATATTCACTGCTCATGTAATCACAATGCTCCTGGTCCCCTGTAATCACAGTGCTCCATACCCTTTTCATCACAATGCTCCAGAACTCTTGTCATCATAATGCTCCATGCCCGTGTCATCACAATGCTTGAAGAACCTTGTCATCACAATGCTCCATGAACCGTGTCATCACAAGGTTCCAGGACCCTTGTCATCACAATGATCCATGACCCCTGTCATCTCAATGCTCCATGATCTTTGTATTCACAATGCTCCCTGGCCCCTATAATTGCGGTGATCCATGACCCCTGTCATCACAATGCTCCCTGGTATATTTCATCACAATTCTAGATGACCACTGTCATCACAGTGCTCCACGGCCCCTGTCGTCAGAATCCTCCATGATACCGTTCATTACAATTCTACATAACCACTGTCATCACAATGCCCCATGACACCTGTCATCACAATTCGCCATGGCACTTGTCATCACAATGCTCCATGAACCATGTCATCACAATGTTCATGGACAATAGTCATGACAATGCTCCATGACAACTTACATCACAATGCTCCTTGACCCCTGTCATTTCATTGCTCCATGGCCTATGCATTCACAATGCTCCATGGTCCCTGTAATCACAATGCTCCATACCCTTGTCATCGCAATGCTCCAGATCACTTCTCATCATAATGCTCCATGCCCGTGTCATCACAATGCTCCATGGCCCCTGTCATCACAGTGCTCCGTGATACCTTTCATCCTAATGATAGATGACCACTGTCATCACAATGCTCCATGACACCTGTCATCAGAATTGGCCATGGCCCTTGTCATCACAATGCTCCAGGACACTTGTCTTCACAATGGTCCATGGCGCATTTCATCACAATGCTCCATGACCACTTTCATCAAATTGCTCCGTGATGCCTGTCATCACAATGCTCCATGGCCTTTGTCATCAAAATTCTACATGGCCCCTGTAATAACAGTGCTTCAGGACAACTTTTATCACAATGCTCCATGACCACTCTCATCACAATGCCAGATAAGACCTTTCATGACAATGCTCCATGGCCCTTGTCATCACAATATTCTATGACTTCTGTCATCACAATGCTCCATGCCCCTGTCATCACAATGCCCCATCACCCCTGCTATTACAATGCTCCATGACCCCTGTCGTCGCAATGCTCCGAAACCCTTGTCATCACAATATTCCATGATCCGTGTAATCACGATGATCCATGAACCATTTCTGTACAATGCTCCAGTACCCCTTTCATTAAAATGCTCCATGGCACTTGTCATCAGAATGCTCCAGGAACCCTTCCATCACAATAATCCATGACCCGTTTCCTCACAATTCTCCAGGACCGCTTTCATCACAATGCTCCATTCCCTTGTCATCTCAATGCTTCATGGCCCCTGTCATCAAAATGATCCATGCCCTTGTCATCAAAATGCTCCAGAACTCTTGTCATCACTATGCTCCATGCCCATGTCATCAAAATGCTGCATGGCCCCTGTCATCACAATGCTGCATGACCCCTGTCATCACAATGCTCCATGCCCGTATCATCACAATGCTCCATTACCCATGTCATCGTAGTGATCCATGACCCCTTACATCACAATGCTGCATGACACCTGTCATCACAATGCTCCGTGGTCTTTGTCATCACAATGCTCCATGACCACTGTCATCACCATGCCCCATGACCCCATTCATCACAATGCTCCATAGCCCTTGTCATCACAATGCTCCATTAGCGCTGTCATCACAATGTTCCATGACTCTTGTCATCAAAATGCCTCATGATCCATTTAATCACAATGCTCCATGACTCCTTTCATCACATCCTCCATGATACTTGTCATTACACTGCCCCATGACCTCTTTCAGAACAATGCTCCATGATACCAGTCATCACAATGCTCCATGACCATTGTCGTCACAATGCTCCATGCCCCTTTCAACACAATGCTCCATGACAACTGTCATCACAATGCTCCATGGCCTTTGTCATCACAATTATACATGGCCCCTGTGATCACAGTGCTCCATGACCCCTTTCATCACAATGCTCCATGACCACTGTCATCACAATGCCCCATGACCCCTGTCATCACAATGCTCCATGACCCCTGTCATTACAATGCTCCATGACCACTGTCATCACAATGTTCCATGATCGCTGTAATCACAATGACTCATGACACCTTTCCTCAGAAGGCTCCAGTACGCCTGTCATCAGAATGCTCCAATGACCGTCTCATCACAATGCTCCATGATCCCTGTCAGCACAACGTTCCATGACAATTGTCATCACAATGCTCCATGACACCTGTCATCACAATGTTGCCTGCCCATGTCATCAAAATGCTCCATGTCCCCTGTAATCACAATGTTCCATTACACCTGTCTTCACAATGTTCCCTGCCCATGTCATCACAATGCTCCATTACCAATGTAATCAAAATGTTCGCCTGCCCTTGTCATCAAAATGCTCCATGGCCCCTTTAATCACAATGCTCCATGAACCCTGTCATCACAATGTTCCATGACAGTTGTCATCACAATGCTCCATGACCCTGTAATCACAATGCTCCATGCCCTTGTCATCACGATGCTCCAGAACTCTTGTCATCATAATGATGAATGCTCGTGTCATCACAAAGCTCCATGATACTTGTCATCACAATGTTCCATGGCCTTGTCATTACAATACTCCATGGCCCCTGTCATCACAGTGCTCCATGATACCTTTTATCACAATTCTAGATGACCACTGTCATCACAAAGCCCCAAGACACATGTCATCACAATTCACCATGGCCCTTGCCATCACAATGCTCCATGACCCGTGTCATCACAATGGTCCAGGACACTTGTCATCACAATGATCCATGACCCCTGTCATCACACTGCTCCATGGCCTATGCATTCAAAATGCTCCATGGCCCCTGTAATCACATTGCTCCATGATCCCTTTCATCACGATGTTCTATGACCACTCTCATCACAATACCCCATGACGCCTATCATCATAATGCTCCAAGGCCCCTCTCATCACAATGCTCCATGAACCCTGTCATCACAATGTTCCATGACACTTGTCATCACAGTGCTCCATGAACCCCTGTCATCACAATATTCACTGCCCATGTAATCACAACGCTCCTGGTCCCCTGTAATCACAGTGCTCCATACCCTTTTCATCACAATGCTCCAGAACTCTTGTCATCATAATGCTCCATGCCCGTGTCATCACAATGCTTGAAGAACCTTGTCATCACAATGCTCCATGAACCGTGTCATCACAAGGTTCCAGGACCCTTGTCATCACAATGATCCATGACCCCTGTCATCTCAATGCTCCATGATCTTTGTATTCACAATGCTCCATGGCCCCTATAATTGCTGTGATCCATGACCCCTGTCATCACAATGCTCCCTGGTATATTTCATCACAATTCTAGATGACCACTGTCATCACAGTGCTCCACGGCCCCTGTCGTCAGAGTCCTCCATGATACCTTTCATTACAATTCTACATGACCACTGTTATCACAATGCCCCATGACACCTGTCATCACAATTCGCCATGGCACTTGTCATCACAATGCTCCATGAACCATGTCATCACAATGTTCATGGACACTTGTCATCACAATGCTCCATGACAACTTACATCACAATGCTCCTTGACCCCTGTCATTTCATTGCTCCATGGCCTATGCATTCACAATGCTCCATGGCTCCGGTAATCACATTGCTCCATGATCCCTTTCATCACAATGCTCCAAGACCGCTGTCATCACAATGCCCCATGACGCCTATCATCATAATGCTCCAAGGCCCCTCTCATCACAATACTCCATGATCCCTGTCATCACAATGTTCCATGACACTAGTCATCACAGTGCTCCATGACCCCTGTCATCACAATATTCACTGCCCATGTAATCACAATGCTCTTGTTTCCCTGTAATCACAATGCTCCATAAACTTGTCATCACAATGCTCCAGAACTCTTGTCATCATAATGCTCCATGCCCGTGTCATCACAGTGCTCCATGACCACTTTCATCACAATGCTCCTTGACCCCTGTCATCACAATGCTCTATGACCACTGTCATCACAATGCCACATGACACCTGTAATCACATTGCTCCATGATCCTTTTCATCACAATGCTCTATGACCACTGTCATCACAATGCCACATGACACCTGTCATCACAATGCTCTATAGCCCCTGTCAGCACAATGTTCCATGACAGGTATCATCACAATGATACATGACTGCTGTCATCAGAATGTTCCCTGCTCTTGTCATCTCAAAGCTCCCTGGCCCCTGTTATCACAATGCTCCATGCCCATATCATCACAATGCTCCATTACCCATGTCATCGTAGTGATCCATGACCCCTTTCATCACAATGCTGCATGACACCTGTCATCACAATGCTCCATAGCCCTTGTCATCACAATGCTCCATTAGCCCTGTCATCACAATGTTCCATGACTCTTGTCATCAAAATGCCTCATGATCCATTTAATCACAATGCTCCATGACTCCTTTCATCACATCCTCCATGATACTTGTCATTACACTGCCCCATGACCTTTTTCAGAACAATGCTCCATGATACCAGTCATCACAATGCTCCATGACCATTGTCGTCACAATGCTCCATGCCCCTTTCAACACAATGCCCCATGACACCTGTCATCACAATTCGCCATGGCACTTGTCATCACAATGCTCCATGAACCATGTCATCACAAAGTTCATGGACACTTGTCATCACAATGCTCCATGACATCTTACATCACAATGCTCCTTGACACCTGTCATTTCATTGCTCCATGGCCTATGCATTAACAATGCTCCATGGCTCCTGTAAGCACGTTGCTCCATGATCCCTTTCATCACAATGCTCCAAGACCGCTGTCATCACAATGCCCCATGATGCCTATCATCATAATGCTCTAAGGCCCCTCTCATCACAATGCTCCATGATCCCTGTCATCACAATGTTCCATGACACTAGTCATCACAGTGCTCCATGACCCCTGTCATCACAATATTCACTGCCCATGTAATCACAATGCTCCTGGTCCCCTGTAATCATAGTGCTCCATACCCTTGTCATCACAATGCTCCAGAACTCTTGTCATCATAATGCTCCATGCCCGTGTCATCACAATGCTTGAAGAACCTTGTCATCACAATGCTCCATGAACCGTGTCATCACAAGGTTCCAGGACCCTTGTCATCACAATGATCCATGACCCCTGTCATCTCAATGCTCCATGATCTTTGTATTCACAATGCTCCATGGCCCCTATAATTGTGGTGATCCATGACCCCTGTCATCACAATGCTCCCTGGTATATTTCATCACAATTCTAGATGACCACTGTCATCACAGTGCTCCACGGCCCCTGTCGTCAGAGTCCTCCATGATACCTTTCATTACAATTCTACATGACCGCTGTCATCACAATGCCCCATGACACCTGTCATCACAATTCGCCATGGCACTTGTCATCACAATGCTCCATGAACCATGTCATCACAATGTTCATGGACACTTGTCATCACAATGCTCCATGACAACTTACATCACAATGCTCCTTGACCCCTGTCATTTCATTGCTCCATGGCCTATGCATTCACAATGCTCCATGGCTCCGGTAATCACATTGCTCCATGATCCCTTTCATCACAATGCTCCAAGACCGCTGTCATCACAATGCCCCATGACGCCTATCATCATAATGCTCCAAGGCCCCTCTCATCACAATACTCCATGATCCCTGTCATCACAATGTTCCATGACACTAGTCATCACAGTGCTCCATGACCCCTGTCATCACAATATTCACTGCCCATGTAATCACAATGCTCTTGTTCCCCTGTAATCACAATGCTCCATAACCTTGTCATCACAATGCTCCAGAACTCTTGTCATCATAATGCTCCATGCCCGTTTCATCACAGTGCTCCATGACCACTTTCATCACAATGCTCCTTGACCCCTGTCATCACAATGCTCTATGACCACTGTCATCACAATGCCACATGACACCTGTAATCACATTGCTCCATGATCCTTTTCATCACAATGCTCTATGACCACTGTCATCACAATGCCACATGACACCTGTCATCACAATGCTCTATAGCCCCTGTCAGCACAATGTTCCATGACAGGTATCATCACAATGATACATGACTGCTGTCATCAGAATGTTCCCTGCTCTTGTCATCTCAATGCTCCCTGGCCCCTGTTATCACAATGCTCCATGCCCATATCATCACAATGCTCCATTACCCATGTCATCGTAGTGATCCATGACCCCTTTCATCACAATGCTGCATGACACCTGTCATCACAATGCTCCATAGCCCTTGTCATCACAATGCTCCATTAGCCCTGTCATCACAATGTTCCATGACTCTTGTCATCAAAATGCCTCATGATCCATTTAATCACAATGCTCCATGACTCCTTTCATCACATCCTCCATGATACTTGTCATTACACTGCCCCATGACCTTTTTCAGAACAATGCTCCATGATACCAGTCATCACAATGCTCCATGACCATTGTCGTCACAATGCTCCATGCCCCTTTCAACACAATGCTCCATGACAACTGTCATCACAATGCTCCATGGTCTTTGTCATCACAATTATACATGGCCCCTGTGATCACAGTGCTCCATGACCCCTTTCATCACAATGCTCCATGACCACTGTCATCACAATGCCCCATGACCCCTGTCATCACAATGCTCCATGGCCCCTGTCATTACAATGCTCCATGACCACTGTCATCACAATGTTCCATGACAGATGTCACCACTATCCTCCATGGTCCCTGTAATCACAATGCTCCATTCCCTTGTCAACGCAATGCTCCAGAACTCTTGTCATCATAATGCTCCATGCCCGTCTCATCACAATTCTCCATGACACTTTTCATTAAAATGCTCCATGGTCTTTATCATCACAATGCTCCATGGCCCCTGTTATCACATTGATCCATTGTACCTTTCATCACAATGCTAGATAACCTCTGTCATCACAATGCCCGATGACACCTGTCATCAGAATTGGCCATGGCCCTTGTCATCACAATGCTCCATGCCCTTGTCACCACAATGCTCCAGAACTCTGGGCATCATAATGCTCCATGCCCGTCTCATCACAATGCTCCATGACACTTGTCATGAAAATGCTCCATGGCCTTTGTCATCACAATGCTCCATGGCCCCTGTTATCACAGTGCTCCATGTTACCTTTCATCACAATTCTAGATGACCACTGTCATCACAATGCCCCATGACACCTGTCATCACAATTCGCCATGGCCCTTGTCATCACAATGCTCCATGATCCATGTCATCACAATGTTCCTGGACACTTATCATCACAATGAACTATGACCACATTCATCACAATGCTCCATGACCCCTGTCATCACACTGCTCCATGGCCTATGCATTCAAAATGCTCCATGGCCCCTGTAATCACATTGCTCCATGATCCCTTTCATCACAATGCTCCAAGACCGCTGTCATCACAAGGCCCCATGACGCGTATCATCATAATGCTCCAAGGCCCCTCTCATCACAATGCTCCATGAACCCTGTCATCACAATGTTCCATGACACTTGTCATCACAGTGCTCCATGAACCCCTGTCATCACAATATTCACTGCCCATGTAATCACAATGCTCCTGGTCCCCTGTAATCACAGTGCTCCATACCCTTTTCATCACAATGCTCCAGAACTCTTGTCATCATAATGCTCCATGCCCGTGTCATCACAATGCTTGAAGAACCTTGTCATCACAATGCTCCATGAACCGTGTCATCACAAGGTTCCAGGACCCTTGTCATCACAATGATCCATGACCCCTGTCATCTCAATGCTCCATGATCTTTGTATTCACAATGCTCCCTGGCCCCTATAATTGCGGTGATCCATGACCCCTGTCATCACAATGCTCCCTGGTATATTTCATCACAATTCTAGATGACCACTGTCATCACAGTGCTCCACGGCCCCTGTCGTCAGAGTCCTCCATGATACCTTTCATTACAATTCTACATGACCACTGTCATCACGATGCCCCATGACACCTGTCATCACAATTCGCCATGGCACTTGTCATCACAAAGCTCCATGAACCATGTCATCACAATGTTCATGGACACTTGTCATCACAATGCTCCATGACAACTTACATCACAATGCTCCTTGACCCCTGTCATTTCATTGCTCCATGGCCTATGCATTCACAATGCTCCATGGCCCCTGTAATCACATTGCTCCATGATCCCTTTCATCACAATGCTCCAAGACCGCTGTCATCACAATGCCCCATGACGCCTATCATCATAATGCTCCAAGGCCCCTCTCATCACAGTGCTCCATGATCCCTCTCATCACAATGTTCCATGACACTAGTCATCACAGTGCTCCATGACCCCTGTCATCACAATATTCACTGCCCATGTAATCACAATGCTCCTGGTCCCCTGTAATCACAATGCTCCATACCCTTTTCATCACAATGCTCCAGAACTCTTGTCATCATAATGCTGCATGCCCGTGTCATCACAGTGCTCCATGTCCACTTTCATCACAATGCTCCTTGACCCCTGTCATCACAATGCTCCATGGCCTATGTATTCACAATGCTCCATGGCCCCTGTAATCACGTTGCTCCATGATCCTTTTCATCACAATGCTCTATGACCACTGTCATCACAATGCCACATGACACCTGTCATCACAATGCTCTATAGCCCCTGTCAGCACAATGTTCCATGACAGGTATCATCACAATGATACAAGACTGCTGTCATCAGAATGTTCCCTGCTCTTGTCATCTCAATGCTCCCTGGCCCCTGTTATCACAATGCTCCATGTCCATATCATCACAATGCTCCATTACACATGTCATCGTAGTGATCCATGACCCCTTTCATCACAATGCTGCATGACACCTGTCATCACAATGCTCCATAGCCCTTGTCATCACAATGCTCCATTAGCCCTGTCATCACAATGTTCCATGACTCTTGTCATCAAAATGCCTCATGATCCATTTAATCACAATGCTCCATGACTCCTTTCATCACATCCTCCATGATACTTGTCATTACACTGCCCCATGACCTTTTTCAGAACAATGCTCCATGATACCAGTCATCACAATGCTCCATGACCATTGTCATCACAATGCTCCATGCCCCTTTCAACACAATGCCCCATGACACCTGTCATCACAATTCGCCATCGCACTTGTCATCACAATGCTCCATGAACCCTGTCATCACAATGTTCCATGACAGTTGTCATCACAATGCTCCATGACCCTGTAATCACAATGCTCGATGCCCTTGTCATCACAATGCTCCAGAACTCTTGTCATCATAATGATGAATGCTCGTGTCATCACAAAGCTCCATGATACTTGTCATCACAATGTTCCATTGCCTTGTCATTACAATACTCCATGGCCCCTGTCATCACAGTGCTCCATGATACCTTTTATCACAATTCTAGATGACCACTGTCATCACAATGCCCCAAGACACATGTCATAACAATTCGCCATGGCCCTTGGCATCACAATGCTCCATGACCCGTGTCATCACAATGGTCCCGGACACTTGTCATCACAATGATCCATGACCACTTACATCACAATGCTCCTTGACTCCTGTCATCACAATGCTCCATAGCCTATGCATTCGCAATGCTACATGGTCCCTGTAATCACATTGCTCCATGATCCATTTCATCACAATGCTCTATGACCACTGTCATTACAATGCCACATTATACCTGTCATCACAATGCTCCATGGCCCCTGTCAGCACAATGTTCCATGACAGATATCATCACTGTCCTCCATTGTCCCTGTAATCACAATGCTCCATTCCCTTGTCAACGCAATGCTCCAGAACTCTTGTCATCATAATGCTCCATGCCCGTCTCATCACAATTCTCCATGACACTTTTCATTAAAATGCTCCATGGCCTTTATCATCACAATGCTCCATGGCCCCTGTTATCACATTGATCCATTGTACCTTTCATCACAATGCTAGATAACCTCTGTCATCACAATGCCCGAGGACACCTGTCATCAGAATTGGCCATGGCCCTTGTCATCACAATGCTCCATGCCCTTGTCAACGCAATGCTCCAGAACTCTTGGCATCATAATGCTCCATGCCCGTCTCATCACAATGCTCCATGACACTTGTCATCAAAATGCTCCATGGCCTTTGTCATCACAATGCTCCATGGCCCCTGTTATCACAGTGCTCCATGTTACCTTTCCTCATAATTCTCGATGACCACTGTCATCACAATGCCCCATGACACCTGTCATCACAATTCGCCATGGCCCTTGTCATCACAATGCTCCATGATCCATGTCATCACAATGTTCCTGGACACTTATCATCACAATGAACTATGACCACATTCATCACAATGCTCCATGACCCCTGTCATCACACTGCTCCATGGACTATGCATTCAAAATGCTCCATGGCCCCTGTAATCACATTGCTCCATGATCCCTTTCATCACAATGTTCTATGACCACTCTCATCACAATACCCCATGACGCCTATCATCATAATGCTCCAAGGCCCCTCTCATCACAGTGCTCCATGAACCCTGTCATCACAATGTTCCATGACACTTGTCATCACAGTGCTCCATGAACACCTGTCATCACAATATTCACTGCCCATGTAATCACAATGCTCCTGGTCCCCTGTAATCACAGTGCTCCATACCCTTTTCATCACAATGCTCCAGAACTCTTGTCATCATAATGCTCCATGCCCGTGTCATCACAATGCTTGAAGAACCTTGTCATCACAATGCTCCATGAACCGTGTCATCACAAGGTTCCAGGACCCTTGTCATCACAATGATCCATGACCCCTGTCATCTCAATGCTCCATGATCTTTGTATTCACAATGCTCCCTGGCCCCTATAATTGCGGTGATCCATGACCCCTGTCATCACAATGCTCCCTGGTATATTTCATCACAATTCTAGATGACCACTGTCATCACAGTGCTCCACGGCCCCTGTCGTCAGAGTCCTCCATGATACCGTTCATTACAATTCTACATGACCACTGTCATCACAATGCCGCATGACACCTGTCATCACAATTCGCCATGGCACTTGTCATCACAATGCTCCATGAACCATGTCATCACAATGTTCATGGACAATAGTCATGACAATGCTCCATGACAACGCTCCATGACAACTTACATCACAATGCTCCTTGACCCCTGTCATTTCATTGCTCCATGGCCTATGCATTCACAATGCTCCATGGCCCCTGTAATCACATTGCTCCATGATCCCTTTCATCACAATATTCTAATGTTCTATGACCACTCTCATCACAATACGCCATGACGCCTATCATCATAATGCTCCAAGGCCCCTCTCATCACAATACTCCATGATCCCTGTCATCACAATGGTCCATGACACTAGTCATCACAGTGCTCCATGACCCCTGTCATCACAATATTCACTGCCCATGTAATCACAATGCTCCTGGTCCCCTGTAATCACAATGTTCCATACCCTTGTCATCACAATGCTCCAGAACACTTGTCATCATAATGCTCCATGCCCGTGTCATCACAATGCTCCATGACCACTTTCATCACAATGTTCCTTGACCCCTGTCATCACCATGCTCTATGACCACTGTCATCACAATGCCACATGACACCTGTCATCACAATGCTCTATAGCCCCTGTCAGCACAATATTCCACGACAGGTATCATCACAATGATCCATGACTGCTGTCATCACAATTTTCCCTGCCCTTGTCATCTCAATGCTCCCTGGCCCCTGTCATCACAATGCTCCATGCTCATATCATCACAATGCTCCATTACCCATGTCATCGTAGTGATCCATGACCCCTTTCATCACAATGCTCCATGACACCAGTCATCACAATGCTCCATAGCCCTTGTCATCACAATGTTCCATGACTCTTGTCATCAAAATGCCTCATGATCCATTTAATCACAATGCTCCATGACTCCTTTCATCACATCCTCCATGATACTTGTCATTACACTGCCCCATGACCTTTTTCAGAACAATGCTCCATGATACCAGTCATCACAATGCTCCATGACCATTGTCGTCACAATGCTCCATGCCCCTTTCAACACAATGCTCCATGACAACTGTCATCACAATGCTCCATGGCCTTTGTCATCACAATTATACATGGCCCCTGTGATCACAGTGGTCCATGACCCCTTTCATCACTATGCTCCATGACCACTGTCATCACAATGCCCCATGACCCCTGTCATTACAATGCTCCATGACCACTGTCATCACAATGTTCCATGATCGCTGTAATCACAATGACCCATGACACCTTTCCTCAGAAGGCTCCAGTACGCCTGTCATCACAATGCTCCAATGACCGTCTCATCACAATGCTCCATGATCCCTGTCAGCACAACGTTCCATGACAATTGTCATCACAATGCTCCATGACACCTGTCATCACAATGTTGCCTGCCCATGTCATCAAAATGCTCCATGTCCCCTGTAATCACAATGTTCCATTACACCTGTCTTCACAATGTTCCCTGCCCATGTCACCACAATGCTCCATTACAAATATAATCAAAAAGTTCGCCTGCCCTTGTCATCAAAATGCTACATGGCCCCTTTAATCACAATGCTCTATGAACCCTGTCATCACAATGTTCCATGACAGTTGTCATCACAATGCTCCATGACCCTGTATTCACAATGCTCCATGCCCTTGTCATCACAATGCTCCAGAACTCTTGTCATCATAATGATGAATGCTCGTGTCATCACAAAGCTCCATGATACTTGTCATCACAATGTTCCATGGCCTTGTCATTACAATACTCCATGGCCCCTGTCATCACAGTGCTCCATGATACCTTTTATCACAATTCTAGATGACCACTGTCATCACAATGCCCCAAGACACATGTCATCACAATTCGCCATGGCCCTTGCCATCACAATGCTCCATGACCCGTGTCATCACTGAGGTCCAGGACACTTGTAATCACAATGATCCATGACCACTTACATCACAATGCTCCTTGACTCCTGTCATCACAATGCTCCATAGCCTATGCATTCGCAATGCTACATGGTCCCTGTAATCACATTGCTCCATGATCCATTTCATCACAATGCTCTATGACCACTGTCATTACAATGCCACATTATACCTGTCATCACAATGCTCCATGGCCCCTGTCAGCACAATGTTCCATGACAGATGTCATCACTCTCCTCCATGGTCCCTGTAATCACAATGCTCCATTCCCTTGTCAACGCAATGCTCCAGAACTCTTGTCATCATAATGCTCCATGCCCGTCTCATCACAATTCTCCATGACACTTTTCATTAAAATGCTCCATGGCCTTTATCATCACAATGCTCCATGGCCCCTGTTATCACAGTGATCCATGGTACCTTTCATCACAATGCTAGATAACCTCTGTCATCACAATGCCCGAGGACACCTGTCATCAGAATTGGCCATGGCCCTTGTCATCACAATGCTCGATGCCCTTGTCACCACAATGCTCCAGAACTCTGGGCATCATAATGCTCCATGCCCGTCTCATCACAATGCTCCATGACACTTGTCATCAAAATGCTCCATGGCCTTTGTCATCACAATGCTCCATGGCCCCTGTTATCACAGTGCTCCATGTTACCTTTCCTCATAATTCTCGATGACCACTGTCATCACAATGCCCCATGACACCTGTCATCACAATTCGCCATGGCCCTTGTCATCACAATGCTCCATGATCCATGTCATCACAATGTTCCTGGGCAATTATCATCACAATGAACTATGACCACATTCATCACAATGTTCCATGACCCCTGTCATCACACTGCTCCATGGACTATGCATTCAAAATGCTCCATGGCCCCTGTAATCACATTGCTCCATGATCCCTTTCATCACAATGTTCTATGACCACTCTCATCACAATACCCCATGACGCCTATCATCATAATGCTCCAAGGCCCCTCTCATCACAATGCTCCATGAACCCTGTCATCACAATGTTCCATGACACTTGTCATCACAGTGCTCCATGAACACCTGTCATCACAATATTCACTGCCCATGTAATCACAATGCTCCATACCCTTTTCATCACAATGCTCCAGAACTCTTGTCATCATAATGCTCCATGCCCGTGTCATCACAATGCTTGAAGAACCTTGTCATCACAATGCTCCATGAACCGTGTCATCACAAGGTTCCAGGACCCTTGTCATCACAATGATCCATGACCCCTGTCATCTCAATGCTCCATGATCTTTGTATTCACAATGCTCCCTGGCCCCTATAATTGCGGTGATCCATGACCCCTGTCATCACAATGCTCCCTGGTATATTTCATCACAATTCTAGATGACCACTGTCATCACAGTGCTCCACGGCCCCTGTCGTCAGAGTCCTCCATGATACCTTTCATTACAATTCTACATGACCACTGTCATCACAATGCCGCATGACACCTGTCATCACAATTCGCCATGGCACTTGTCATCACAATGCTCCATGAACCATGTCATCACAATGTTCATGGACAATAGTCATGACAATGCTCCATGACAACGCTCCATGACAACTTACATCACAATGCTCCTTGACCCCTGTCATTTCATTGCTCCATGGCCTATGCATTCACAATGCTCCATGGCCCCTGTAATCACATTGCTCCATGATCCCTTTCATCACAATATTCTAATGTTCTATGACCACTCTCATCACAATACGCCATGACGCCTATCATCATAATGCTCCAAGGCCCCTCTCATCACAATGCTCCATGATCCCTGTCATCACAATGTTCCATGACACTAGTCATCACAGTGCTCCATGACCCCTGTCATCACAATATTCACTGCCCATTTAATCACAATGCTCCTGGTCCCCTGTAATCACAATGTTCCATACCCTTGTCATCACAATGCTCCAGAACACTTGTCATCATAATGCTCCATGCCCGTGTCATCACAATGCTTGAAGAACCTTGTCATCACAATGCTCCATGAACCGTGTCATCACAAGGTTCCAGGACCCTTGTCATCACAATGATCCATGACCCCTGTCATCTCAATGCTCCATGATCTTTGTATTCACAATGCTCCCTGCCCCTATAATTGCGGTGATCCATGACCCCTGTCATCACAATGCTCCCTGGTATATTTCATCACAATTCTAGATGACCACTGTCATCACAGTGCTCCACCGCCCCTGTCGTCAGAGTCCTCCATGATACCTTTCATTACAATTCTACATGACCACTGTCATCACAATGCCCCATGACACCTGTCATCACAATTCGCCATGGCACTTGTCATCACAAAGCTCCATGAACCATGTCATCACAATGTTCATGGACACTTGTCATCACAATGCTCCATGACAACTTACATCACAATGCTCCTTGACCCCTGTCATTTCATTGCTCCATGGCCTATGCATTCACAATGCTCCATGGCCCCTGTAATCACATTGCTCCATGATCCCTTTCATCACAATGCTCCAAGACCGCTGTCATCACAATGCCCCATGACGCCTATCATCATAATGCTCCAAGGCCCCTCTCATCACAGTGCTCCATGATCCCTCTCATCACAATGTTCCATGACACTAGTATTCACAGTGCTCCATGACCCCTGTCATCACAATATTCACTGCCCATGTAATCACAATGCTCCTGGTCCCCTGTAATCACAATGCTCCATACCCTTTTCATCACAATGCTCCAGAACTCTTGTCATCATAATGCTGCATGCCCGTGTCATCACAGTGCTCCATGTCCACTTTCATCACAATGCTCCTTGACCCCTGTCATCACAATGCTCCATGGCCTATGTATTCACAATGCTCCATGGCCCCTGTAATCACATTGCTCCATGATCCTTTTCATCACAATGCTCTATGACCACTGTCATCACAATGCCACATGACACCTGTCATCACAATGCTCTATAGCCCCTGTCAGCACAATGTTCCATGACAGGTATCATCACAATGATACAAGACTGCTCTCATCAGAATGTTCCCTGCTCTTGTCATCTCAATGCTCCCTGGCCCCTGTTATCACAATGCTCCATGTCCATATCATCACAATGCTCCATTACACATGTCATCGTAGTGATCCATGACCCCTTTCATCACAATGCTGCATGACACCTGTCATCACAATGCTCCATAGCCCTTGTCATCACAATGCTCCATTAGCCCTGTCATCACAATGTTCCATGACTCTTGTCATCAAAATGCCTCATGATCCATTTAATCACAATGCTCCATGACTCCTTTCATCACATCCTCCATGATACTTGTCATTACACTGCCCCATGACCTTTTTCAGAACAATGCTCCATGATACCAGTCATCACAATGCTCCATGACCATTGTCGTCACAATGCTCCATGCCCCTTTCAACACAATGCCCCATGACACCTGTCATCACAATTCGCCATCGCACTTGTCATCACAATGCTCCATGAACCCTGTCATCACAATGTTCCATGACAGTTGTCATCACAATGTTCCATGAACCTGTAATCACAATGCTCCATGCCCTTGTCATCACAATGCTCCAGAACTCTTGTCATCATAATGATGAATGCTCGTGTCATCACAAAGCTCCATGATACTTGTCATCACAATGTTCCATTGCCTTGTCATTACAATACTCCATGGCCCCTGTCATCACAGTGCTCCATGATACCTTTTATCACAATTCTAGATGACCACTGTCATCACAATGCCCCAAGACACATGTCATAACAATTCGCCATGGCCCTTGCCATCACAATGCTCCATGACCCGTGTCATCACAATGGTCCCGGACACTTGTCATCACAATGATCCATGACCACTTACATCACAATGCTCCTTGACTCCTGTCATCACAATGCTCCATAGCCTATGCATTCGCAATGCTACATGGTCCCTGTAATCACATTGCTCCATGATCCATTTCATCACAATGCTCTATGACCACTGTCATTACAATGCCACATTATACCTGTCATCACAATGCTCCATGGCCCCTGTCAGCACAATGTTCCATGACAGATGTCATCACTGTCCTCCATGGTCCCTGTAATCACAATGCTCCATTCCCTTGTCAACGCAATGCTCCAGAACTCTTGTCATCATAATGCTCCATGCCCGTCTCATCACAATTCTCCATGACACTTTTCATTAAAATGCTCCATGGCCTTTATCATCACAATGCTCCATGGCCCCTGTTATCACATTGATCCATTGTACCTTTCATCACAATGCTAGATAACCTCTGTCATCACAATGCCCGATGACACCTGTCATCAGAATTGGCCATGGCCCTTGTCATCACAATGCTCCATGCCCTTGTCAACGCAATGCTCCAGAACTCTTGGCATCATAATGCTCCATGCCCGTCTCATCACAATGCTCCATGACACTTGTCATCAAAATGCTCCATGGCCTTTGTCATCACAATGCTCCATGGCCCCTGTTATCACAGTGCTCCATGTTACCTTTCCTCATAATTCTCGATGACCACTGTCATCACAATGCCCCATGACACCTGTCACCACAATTCGCCATGGCCCTTGTCATCACAATGCTCCATGATCCATGTCATCACAATGTTCCTGGACACTTATCATCACAATGAACTATGACCACATTCATCACAATGCTCCATGACCCCTGTCATCACACTGCTCCATGGACTATGCATTCAAAATGCTCCATGGCCCCTGTAATCACATTGCTCCATGATCCCTTTCATCACAATGTTCTATGACCACTCTCATCACAATACCCCATGACGCCTATCATCATAATGCTCCAAGGCCCCTCTCATCACAGTGCTCCATGAACCCTGTCATCACAATGTTCCATGACACTTGTCATCACAGTGCTCCATGAACACCTGTCATCACAATATTCACTGCTCATGTAATCACAATGCTCCTGGTCCCCTGTAATCACAGTGCTCCATACCCTTTTCATCACAATGCTCCAGAACTCTTGTCATCATAATGCTCCATGCCCGTGTCATCACAATGCTTGAAGAACCTTGTCATCACAATGCTCCATGAACCGTGTCATCACAAGGTTCCAGGACCCTTGTCATCACAATGATCCATGACCCCTGTCATCTCAATGCTCCATGATCTTTGTATTCACAATGCTCCCTGGCCCCTATAATTGCGGTGATCCATGACCCCTGTCATCACAATGCTCCCTGGTATATTTCATCACAATTCTAGATGACCACTGTCATCACAGTGCTCCACGGCCCCTGTCGTCAGAATCCTCCATGATACCGTTCATTACAATTCTACATAACCACTGTCATCACAATGCCCCATGACACCTGTCATCACAATTCGCCATGGCACTTGTCATCACAATGCTCCATGAACCATGTCATCACAATGTTCATGGACAATAGTCATGACAATGCTCCATGACAACTTACATCACAATGCTCCTTGACCCCTGTCATTTCATTGCTCCATGGCCTATGCATTCACAATGCTCCATGGTCCCTGTAATCACAATGCTCCATACCCTTGTCATCGCAATGCTCCAGATCACTTCTCATCATAATGCTCCATGCCCGTGTCATCACAATGCTCCATGGCCCCTGTCATCACAGTGCTCCGTGATACCTTTCATCCTAATGATAGATGACCACTGTCATCACAATGCTCCATGACACCTGTCATCAGAATTGGCCATGGCCCTTGTCATCACAATGCTCCAGGACACTTGTCTTCACAATGGTCCATGGCGCATTTCATCACAATGCTCCATGACCACTTTCATCAAATTGCTCCGTGATGCCTGTCATCACAATGCTCCATGGCCTTTGTCATCAAAATTCTACATGGCCCCTGTAATAACAGTGCTTCAGGACAACTTTTATCACAATGCTCCATGACCACTCTCATCACAATGCCAGATAAGACCTTTCATGACAATGCTCCATGGCCCTTGTCATCACAATATTCTATGACTTCTGTCATCACAATGCTCCATGCCCCTGTCATCACAATGCCCCATCACCCCTGCTATTACAATGCTCCATGACCCCTGTCGTCGCAATGCTCCGAAACCCTTGTCATCACAATATTCCATGATCCGTGTAATCACGATGATCCATGAACCATTTCTATACAATGCTCCAGTACCCCTTTCATTAAAATGCTCCATGGCACTTGTCATCAGAATGCTCCAGGAACCCTTCCATCACAATAATCCATGACCCGTTTCCTCACAATTCTCCAGGACCGCTTTCATCACAATGCTCCATTCCCTTGTCATCTCAATGCTTCATGGCCCCTGTCATCAAAATGATCCATGCCCTTGTCATCAAAATGCTCCAGAACTCTTGTCATCACTATGCTCCATGCCCATGTCATCAAAATGCTGCATGGCCCCTGTCATCACAATGCTGCATGACCCCTGTCATCACAATGCTCCATGCCCGTATCATCACAATGCTCCATTACCCATGTCATCGTAGTGATCCATGACCCCTTACATCACAATGCTGCATGACACCTGTCATCACAATGCTCCGTGGTCTTTGTCATCACAATGCTCCATGACCACTGTCATCACCATGCCCCATGACCCCATTCATCACAATGCTCCATAGCCCTTGTCATCACAATGCTCCATTAGCGCTGTCATCACAATGTTCCATGACTCTTGTCATCAAAATGCCTCATGATCCATTTAATCACAATGCTCCATGACTCCTTTCATCACATCCTCCATGATACTTGTCATTACACTGCCCCATGACCTCTTTCAGAACAATGCTCCATGATACCAGTCATCACAATGCTCCATGACCATTGTCGTCACAATGCTCCATGCCCCTTTCAACACAATGCTCCATGACAACTGTCATCACAATGCTCCATGGCCTTTGTCATCACAATTATACATGGCCCCTGTGATCACAGTGCTCCATGACCCCTTTCATCACAATGCTCCATGACCACTGTCATCACAATGCCCCATGACCCCTGTCATCACAATGCTCCATGACCCCTGTCATTACAATGCTCCATGACCACTGTCATCACAATGTTCCATGATCGCTGTAATCACAATGACTCATGACACCTTTCCTCAGAAGGCTCCAGTACGCCTGTCATCAGAATGCTCCAATGACCGTCTCATCACAATGCTCCATGATCCCTGTCAGCACAACGTTCCATGACAATTGTCATCACAATGCTCCATGACACCTGTCATCACAATGTTGCCTGCCCATGTCATCAAAATGCTCCATGTCCCCTGTAATCACAATGTTCCATTACACCTGTCTTCACAATGTTCCCTGCCCATGTCATCACAATGCTCCATTACCAATGTAATCAAAATGTTCGCCTGCCCTTGTCATCAAAATGCTCCATGGCCCCTTTAATCACAATGCTCCATGAACCCTGTCATCACAATGTTCCATGACAGTTGTCATCACAATGCTCCATGACCCTGTAATCACAATGCTCCATGCCCTTGTCATCACGATGCTCCAGAACTCTTGTCATCATAATGATGAATGCTCGTGTCATCACAAAGCTCCATGATACTTGTCATCACAATGTTCCATGGCCTTGTCATTACAATACTCCATGGCCCCTGTCATCACAGTGCTCCATGATACCTTTTATCACAATTCTAGATGACCACTGTCATCACAAAGCCCCAAGACACATGTCATCACAATTCACCATGGCCCTTGCCATCACAATGCTCCATGACCCGTGTCATCACAATGGTCCAGGACACTTGTCATCACAATGATCCATGACCCCTGTCATCACACTGCTCCATGGCCTATGCATTCAAAATGCTCCATGGCCCCTGTAATCACATTGCTCCATGATCCCTTTCATCACGATGTTCTATGACCACTCTCATCACAATACCCCATGACGCCTATCATCATAATGCTCCAAGGCCCCTCTCATCACAATGCTCCATGAACCCTGTCATCACAATGTTCCATGACACTTGTCATCACAGTGCTCCATGAACCCCTGTCATCACAATATTCACTGCCCATGTAATCACAACGCTCCTGGTCCCCTGTAATCACAGTGCTCCATACCCTTTTCATCACAATGCTCCAGAACTCTTGTCATCATAATGCTCCATGCCCGTGTCATCACAATGCTTGAAGAACCTTGTCATCACAATGCTCCATGAACCGTGTCATCACAAGGTTCCAGGACCCTTGTCATCACAATGATCCATGACCCCTGTCATCTCAATGCTCCATGATCTTTGTATTCACAATGCTCCATGGCCCCTATAATTGCTGTGATCCATGACCCCTGTCATCACAATGCTCCCTGGTATATTTCATCACAATTCTAGATGACCACTGTCATCACAGTGCTCCACGGCCCCTGTCGTCAGAGTCCTCCATGATACCTTTCATTACAATTCTACATGACCACTGTTATCACAATGCCCCATGACACCTGTCATCACAATTCGCCATGGCACTTGTCATCACAATGCTCCATGAACCATGTCATCACAATGTTCATGGACACTTGTCATCACAATGCTCCATGACAACTTACATCACAATGCTCCTTGACCCCTGTCATTTCATTGCTCCATGGCCTATGCATTCACAATGCTCCATGGCTCCGGTAATCACATTGCTCCATGATCCCTTTCATCACAATGCTCCAAGACCGCTGTCATCACAATGCCCCATGACGCCTATCATCATAATGCTCCAAGGCCCCTCTCATCACAATACTCCATGATCCCTGTCATCACAATGTTCCATGACACTAGTCATCACAGTGCTCCATGACCCCTGTCATCACAATATTCACTGCCCATGTAATCACAATGCTCTTGTTTCCCTGTAATCACAATGCTCCATAAACTTGTCATCACAATGCTCCAGAACTCTTGTCATCATAATGCTCCATGCCCGTGTCATCACAGTGCTCCATGACCACTTTCATCACAATGCTCCTTGACCCCTGTCATCACAATGCTCTATGACCACTGTCATCACAATGCCACATGACACCTGTAATCACATTGCTCCATGATCCTTTTCATCACAATGCTCTATGACCACTGTCATCACAATGCCACATGACACCTGTCATCACAATGCTCTATAGCCCCTGTCAGCACAATGTTCCATGACAGGTATCATCACAATGATACATGACTGCTGTCATCAGAATGTTCCCTGCTCTTGTCATCTCAAAGCTCCCTGGCCCCTGTTATCACAATGCTCCATGCCCATATCATCACAATGCTCCATTACCCATGTCATCGTAGTGATCCATGACCCCTTTCATCACAATGCTGCATGACACCTGTCATCACAATGCTCCATAGCCCTTGTCATCACAATGCTCCATTAGCCCTGTCATCACAATGTTCCATGACTCTTGTCATCAAAATGCCTCATGATCCATTTAATCACAATGCTCCATGACTCCTTTCATCACATCCTCCATGATACTTGTCATTACACTGCCCCATGACCTTTTTCAGAACAATGCTCCATGATACCAGTCATCACAATGCTCCATGACCATTGTCGTCACAATGCTCCATGCCCCTTTCAACACAATGCCCCATGACACCTGTCATCACAATTCGCCATGGCACTTGTCATCACAATGCTCCATGAACCATGTCATCACAAAGTTCATGGACACTTGTCATCACAATGCTCCATGACATCTTACATCACAATGCTCCTTGACACCTGTCATTTCATTGCTCCATGGCCTATGCATTAACAATGCTCCATGGCTCCTGTAAGCACGTTGCTCCATGATCCCTTTCATCACAATGCTCCAAGACCGCTGTCATCACAATGCCCCATGATGCCTATCATCATAATGCTCTAAGGCCCCTCTCATCACAATGCTCCATGATCCCTGTCATCACAATGTTCCATGACACTAGTCATCACAGTGCTCCATGACCCCTGTCATCACAATATTCACTGCCCATGTAATCACAATGCTCCTGGTCCCCTGTAATCATAGTGCTCCATACCCTTGTCATCACAATGCTCCAGAACTCTTGTCATCATAATGCTCCATGCCCGTGTCATCACAATGCTTGAAGAACCTTGTCATCACAATGCTCCATGAACCGTGTCATCACAAGGTTCCAGGACCCTTGTCATCACAATGATCCATGACCCCTGTCATCTCAATGCTCCATGATCTTTGTATTCACAATGCTCCATGGCCCCTATAATTGTGGTGATCCATGACCCCTGTCATCACAATGCTCCCTGGTATATTTCATCACAATTCTAGATGACCACTGTCATCACAGTGCTCCACGGCCCCTGTCGTCAGAGTCCTCCATGATACCTTTCATTACAATTCTACATGACCGCTGTCATCACAATGCCCCATGACACCTGTCATCACAATTCGCCATGGCACTTGTCATCACAATGCTCCATGAACCATGTCATCACAATGTTCATGGACACTTGTCATCACAATGCTCCATGACAACTTACATCACAATGCTCCTTGACCCCTGTCATTTCATTGCTCCATGGCCTATGCATTCACAATGCTCCATGGCTCCGGTAATCACATTGCTCCATGATCCCTTTCATCACAATGCTCCAAGACCGCTGTCATCACAATGCCCCATGACGCCTATCATCATAATGCTCCAAGGCCCCTCTCATCACAATACTCCATGATCCCTGTCATCACAATGTTCCATGACACTAGTCATCACAGTGCTCCATGACCCCTGTCATCACAATATTCACTGCCCATGTAATCACAATGCTCTTGTTCCCCTGTAATCACAATGCTCCATAACCTTGTCATCACAATGCTCCAGAACTCTTGTCATCATAATGCTCCATGCCCGTTTCATCACAGTGCTCCATGACCACTTTCATCACAATGCTCCTTGACCCCTGTCATCACAATGCTCTATGACCACTGTCATCACAATGCCACATGACACCTGTAATCACATTGCTCCATGATCCTTTTCATCACAATGCTCTATGACCACTGTCATCACAATGCCACATGACACCTGTCATCACAATGCTCTATAGCCCCTGTCAGCACAATGTTCCATGACAGGTATCATCACAATGATACATGACTGCTGTCATCAGAATGTTCCCTGCTCTTGTCATCTCAATGCTCCCTGGCCCCTGTTATCACAATGCTCCATGCCCATATCATCACAATGCTCCATTACCCATGTCATCGTAGTGATCCATGACCCCTTTCATCACAATGCTGCATGACACCTGTCATCACAATGCTCCATAGCCCTTGTCATCACAATGCTCCATTAGCCCTGTCATCACAATGTTCCATGACTCTTGTCATCAAAATGCCTCATGATCCATTTAATCACAATGCTCCATGACTCCTTTCATCACATCCTCCATGATACTTGTCATTACACTGCCCCATGACCTTTTTCAGAACAATGCTCCATGATACCAGTCATCACAATGCTCCATGACCATTGTCGTCACAATGCTCCATGCCCCTTTCAACACAATGCTCCATGACAACTGTCATCACAATGCTCCATGGTCTTTGTCATCACAATTATACATGGCCCCTGTGATCACAGTGCTCCATGACCCCTTTCATCACAATGCTCCATGACCACTGTCATCACAATGCCCCATGACCCCTGTCATCACAATGCTCCATGGCCCCTGTCATTACAATGCTCCATGACCACTGTCATCACAATGTTCCATGACAGATGTCACCACTATCCTCCATGGTCCCTGTAATCACAATGCTCCATTCCCTTGTCAACGCAATGCTCCAGAACTCTTGTCATCATAATGCTCCATGCCCGTCTCATCACAATTCTCCATGACACTTTTCATTAAAATGCTCCATGGTCTTTATCATCACAATGCTCCATGGCCCCTGTTATCACATTGATCCATTGTACCTTTCATCACAATGCTAGATAACCTCTGTCATCACAATGCCCGATGACACCTGTCATCAGAATTGGCCATGGCCCTTGTCATCACAATGCTCCATGCCCTTGTCACCACAATGCTCCAGAACTCTGGGCATCATAATGCTCCATGCCCGTCTCATCACAATGCTCCATGACACTTGTCATGAAAATGCTCCATGGCCTTTGTCATCACAATGCTCCATGGCCCCTGTTATCACAGTGCTCCATGTTACCTTTCATCACAATTCTAGATGACCACTGTCATCACAATGCCCCATGACACCTGTCATCACAATTCGCCATGGCCCTTGTCATCACAATGCTCCATGATCCATGTCATCACAATGTTCCTGGACACTTATCATCACAATGAACTATGACCACATTCATCACAATGCTCCATGACCCCTGTCATCACACTGCTCCATGGCCTATGCATTCAAAATGCTCCATGGCCCCTGTAATCACATTGCTCCATGATCCCTTTCATCACAATGCTCCAAGACCGCTGTCATCACAAGGCCCCATGACGCGTATCATCATAATGCTCCAAGGCCCCTCTCATCACAATGCTCCATGAACCCTGTCATCACAATGTTCCATGACACTTGTCATCACAGTGCTCCATGAACCCCTGTCATCACAATATTCACTGCCCATGTAATCACAATGCTCCTGGTCCCCTGTAATCACAGTGCTCCATACCCTTTTCATCACAATGCTCCAGAACTCTTGTCATCATAATGCTCCATGCCCGTGTCATCACAATGCTTGAAGAACCTTGTCATCACAATGCTCCATGAACCGTGTCATCACAAGGTTCCAGGACCCTTGTCATCACAATGATCCATGACCCCTGTCATCTCAATGCTCCATGATCTTTGTATTCACAATGCTCCCTGGCCCCTATAATTGCGGTGATCCATGACCCCTGTCATCACAATGCTCCCTGGTATATTTCATCACAATTCTAGATGACCACTGTCATCACAGTGCTCCACGGCCCCTGTCGTCAGAGTCCTCCATGATACCTTTCATTACAATTCTACATGACCACTGTCATCACGATGCCCCATGACACCTGTCATCACAATTCGCCATGGCACTTGTCATCACAAAGCTCCATGAACCATGTCATCACAATGTTCATGGACACTTGTCATCACAATGCTCCATGACAACTTACATCACAATGCTCCTTGACCCCTGTCATTTCATTGCTCCATGGCCTATGCATTCACAATGCTCCATGGCCCCTGTAATCACATTGCTCCATGATCCCTTTCATCACAATGCTCCAAGACCGCTGTCATCACAATGCCCCATGACGCCTATCATCATAATGCTCCAAGGCCCCTCTCATCACAGTGCTCCATGATCCCTCTCATCACAATGTTCCATGACACTAGTCATCACAGTGCTCCATGACCCCTGTCATCACAATATTCACTGCCCATGTAATCACAATGCTCCTGGTCCCCTGTAATCACAATGCTCCATACCCTTTTCATCACAATGCTCCAGAACTCTTGTCATCATAATGCTGCATGCCCGTGTCATCACAGTGCTCCATGTCCACTTTCATCACAATGCTCCTTGACCCCTGTCATCACAATGCTCCATGGCCTATGTATTCACAATGCTCCATGGCCCCTGTAATCACGTTGCTCCATGATCCTTTTCATCACAATGCTCTATGACCACTGTCATCACAATGCCACATGACACCTGTCATCACAATGCTCTATAGCCCCTGTCAGCACAATGTTCCATGACAGGTATCATCACAATGATACAAGACTGCTGTCATCAGAATGTTCCCTGCTCTTGTCATCTCAATGCTCCCTGGCCCCTGTTATCACAATGCTCCATGTCCATATCATCACAATGCTCCATTACACATGTCATCGTAGTGATCCATGACCCCTTTCATCACAATGCTGCATGACACCTGTCATCACAATGCTCCATAGCCCTTGTCATCACAATGCTCCATTAGCCCTGTCATCACAATGTTCCATGACTCTTGTCATCAAAATGCCTCATGATCCATTTAATCACAATGCTCCATGACTCCTTTCATCACATCCTCCATGATACTTGTCATTACACTGCCCCATGACCTTTTTCAGAACAATGCTCCATGATACCAGTCATCACAATGCTCCATGACCATTGTCATCACAATGCTCCATGCCCCTTTCAACACAATGCCCCATGACACCTGTCATCACAATTCGCCATCGCACTTGTCATCACAATGCTCCATGAACCCTGTCATCACAATGTTCCATGACAGTTGTCATCACAATGCTCCATGACCCTGTAATCACAATGCTCGATGCCCTTGTCATCACAATGCTCCAGAACTCTTGTCATCATAATGATGAATGCTCGTGTCATCACAAAGCTCCATGATACTTGTCATCACAATGTTCCATTGCCTTGTCATTACAATACTCCATGGCCCCTGTCATCACAGTGCTCCATGATACCTTTTATCACAATTCTAGATGACCACTGTCATCACAATGCCCCAAGACACATGTCATAACAATTCGCCATGGCCCTTGGCATCACAATGCTCCATGACCCGTGTCATCACAATGGTCCCGGACACTTGTCATCACAATGATCCATGACCACTTACATCACAATGCTCCTTGACTCCTGTCATCACAATGCTCCATAGCCTATGCATTCGCAATGCTACATGGTCCCTGTAATCACATTGCTCCATGATCCATTTCATCACAATGCTCTATGACCACTGTCATTACAATGCCACATTATACCTGTCATCACAATGCTCCATGGCCCCTGTCAGCACAATGTTCCATGACAGATATCATCACTGTCCTCCATTGTCCCTGTAATCACAATGCTCCATTCCCTTGTCAACGCAATGCTCCAGAACTCTTGTCATCATAATGCTCCATGCCCGTCTCATCACAATTCTCCATGACACTTTTCATTAAAATGCTCCATGGCCTTTATCATCACAATGCTCCATGGCCCCTGTTATCACATTGATCCATTGTACCTTTCATCACAATGCTAGATAACCTCTGTCATCACAATGCCCGAGGACACCTGTCATCAGAATTGGCCATGGCCCTTGTCATCACAATGCTCCATGCCCTTGTCAACGCAATGCTCCAGAACTCTTGGCATCATAATGCTCCATGCCCGTCTCATCACAATGCTCCATGACACTTGTCATCAAAATGCTCCATGGCCTTTGTCATCACAATGCTCCATGGCCCCTGTTATCACAGTGCTCCATGTTACCTTTCCTCATAATTCTCGATGACCACTGTCATCACAATGCCCCATGACACCTGTCATCACAATTCGCCATGGCCCTTGTCATCACAATGCTCCATGATCCATGTCATCACAATGTTCCTGGACACTTATCATCACAATGAACTATGACCACATTCATCACAATGCTCCATGACCCCTGTCATCACACTGCTCCATGGACTATGCATTCAAAATGCTCCATGGCCCCTGTAATCACATTGCTCCATGATCCCTTTCATCACAATGTTCTATGACCACTCTCATCACAATACCCCATGACGCCTATCATCATAATGCTCCAAGGCCCCTCTCATCACAGTGCTCCATGAACCCTGTCATCACAATGTTCCATGACACTTGTCATCACAGTGCTCCATGAACACCTGTCATCACAATATTCACTGCCCATGTAATCACAATGCTCCTGGTCCCCTGTAATCACAGTGCTCCATACCCTTTTCATCACAATGCTCCAGAACTCTTGTCATCATAATGCTCCATGCCCGTGTCATCACAATGCTTGAAGAACCTTGTCATCACAATGCTCCATGAACCGTGTCATCACAAGGTTCCAGGACCCTTGTCATCACAATGATCCATGACCCCTGTCATCTCAATGCTCCATGATCTTTGTATTCACAATGCTCCCTGGCCCCTATAATTGCGGTGATCCATGACCCCTGTCATCACAATGCTCCCTGGTATATTTCATCACAATTCTAGATGACCACTGTCATCACAGTGCTCCACGGCCCCTGTCGTCAGAGTCCTCCATGATACCGTTCATTACAATTCTACATGACCACTGTCATCACAATGCCGCATGACACCTGTCATCACAATTCGCCATGGCACTTGTCATCACAATGCTCCATGAACCATGTCATCACAATGTTCATGGACAATAGTCATGACAATGCTCCATGACAACGCTCCATGACAACTTACATCACAATGCTCCTTGACCCCTGTCATTTCATTGCTCCATGGCCTATGCATTCACAATGCTCCATGGCCCCTGTAATCACATTGCTCCATGATCCCTTTCATCACAATATTCTAATGTTCTATGACCACTCTCATCACAATACGCCATGACGCCTATCATCATAATGCTCCAAGGCCCCTCTCATCACAATACTCCATGATCCCTGTCATCACAATGGTCCATGACACTAGTCATCACAGTGCTCCATGACCCCTGTCATCACAATATTCACTGCCCATGTAATCACAATGCTCCTGGTCCCCTGTAATCACAATGTTCCATACCCTTGTCATCACAATGCTCCAGAACACTTGTCATCATAATGCTCCATGCCCGTGTCATCACAATGCTCCATGACCACTTTCATCACAATGTTCCTTGACCCCTGTCATCACCATGCTCTATGACCACTGTCATCACAATGCCACATGACACCTGTCATCACAATGCTCTATAGCCCCTGTCAGCACAATATTCCACGACAGGTATCATCACAATGATCCATGACTGCTGTCATCACAATTTTCCCTGCCCTTGTCATCTCAATGCTCCCTGGCCCCTGTCATCACAATGCTCCATGCTCATATCATCACAATGCTCCATTACCCATGTCATCGTAGTGATCCATGACCCCTTTCATCACAATGCTCCATGACACCAGTCATCACAATGCTCCATAGCCCTTGTCATCACAATGTTCCATGACTCTTGTCATCAAAATGCCTCATGATCCATTTAATCACAATGCTCCATGACTCCTTTCATCACATCCTCCATGATACTTGTCATTACACTGCCCCATGACCTTTTTCAGAACAATGCTCCATGATACCAGTCATCACAATGCTCCATGACCATTGTCGTCACAATGCTCCATGCCCCTTTCAACACAATGCTCCATGACAACTGTCATCACAATGCTCCATGGCCTTTGTCATCACAATTATACATGGCCCCTGTGATCACAGTGGTCCATGACCCCTTTCATCACTATGCTCCATGACCACTGTCATCACAATGCCCCATGACCCCTGTCATTACAATGCTCCATGACCACTGTCATCACAATGTTCCATGATCGCTGTAATCACAATGACCCATGACACCTTTCCTCAGAAGGCTCCAGTACGCCTGTCATCACAATGCTCCAATGACCGTCTCATCACAATGCTCCATGATCCCTGTCAGCACAACGTTCCATGACAATTGTCATCACAATGCTCCATGACACCTGTCATCACAATGTTGCCTGCCCATGTCATCAAAATGCTCCATGTCCCCTGTAATCACAATGTTCCATTACACCTGTCTTCACAATGTTCCCTGCCCATGTCACCACAATGCTCCATTACAAATATAATCAAAAAGTTCGCCTGCCCTTGTCATCAAAATGCTACATGGCCCCTTTAATCACAATGCTCTATGAACCCTGTCATCACAATGTTCCATGACAGTTGTCATCACAATGCTCCATGACCCTGTATTCACAATGCTCCATGCCCTTGTCATCACAATGCTCCAGAACTCTTGTCATCATAATGATGAATGCTCGTGTCATCACAAAGCTCCATGATACTTGTCATCACAATGTTCCATGGCCTTGTCATTACAATACTCCATGGCCCCTGTCATCACAGTGCTCCATGATACCTTTTATCACAATTCTAGATGACCACTGTCATCACAATGCCCCAAGACACATGTCATCACAATTCGCCATGGCCCTTGCCATCACAATGCTCCATGACCCGTGTCATCACTGAGGTCCAGGACACTTGTAATCACAATGATCCATGACCACTTACATCACAATGCTCCTTGACTCCTGTCATCACAATGCTCCATAGCCTATGCATTCGCAATGCTACATGGTCCCTGTAATCACATTGCTCCATGATCCATTTCATCACAATGCTCTATGACCACTGTCATTACAATGCCACATTATACCTGTCATCACAATGCTCCATGGCCCCTGTCAGCACAATGTTCCATGACAGATGTCATCACTCTCCTCCATGGTCCCTGTAATCACAATGCTCCATTCCCTTGTCAACGCAATGCTCCAGAACTCTTGTCATCATAATGCTCCATGCCCGTCTCATCACAATTCTCCATGACACTTTTCATTAAAATGCTCCATGGCCTTTATCATCACAATGCTCCATGGCCCCTGTTATCACAGTGATCCATGGTACCTTTCATCACAATGCTAGATAACCTCTGTCATCACAATGCCCGAGGACACCTGTCATCAGAATTGGCCATGGCCCTTGTCATCACAATGCTCGATGCCCTTGTCACCACAATGCTCCAGAACTCTGGGCATCATAATGCTCCATGCCCGTCTCATCACAATGCTCCATGACACTTGTCATCAAAATGCTCCATGGCCTTTGTCATCACAATGCTCCATGGCCCCTGTTATCACAGTGCTCCATGTTACCTTTCCTCATAATTCTCGATGACCACTGTCATCACAATGCCCCATGACACCTGTCATCACAATTCGCCATGGCCCTTGTCATCACAATGCTCCATGATCCATGTCATCACAATGTTCCTGGGCAATTATCATCACAATGAACTATGACCACATTCATCACAATGTTCCATGACCCCTGTCATCACACTGCTCCATGGACTATGCATTCAAAATGCTCCATGGCCCCTGTAATCACATTGCTCCATGATCCCTTTCATCACAATGTTCTATGACCACTCTCATCACAATACCCCATGACGCCTATCATCATAATGCTCCAAGGCCCCTCTCATCACAATGCTCCATGAACCCTGTCATCACAATGTTCCATGACACTTGTCATCACAGTGCTCCATGAACACCTGTCATCACAATATTCACTGCCCATGTAATCACAATGCTCCATACCCTTTTCATCACAATGCTCCAGAACTCTTGTCATCATAATGCTCCATGCCCGTGTCATCACAATGCTTGAAGAACCTTGTCATCACAATGCTCCATGAACCGTGTCATCACAAGGTTCCAGGACCCTTGTCATCACAATGATCCATGACCCCTGTCATCTCAATGCTCCATGATCTTTGTATTCACAATGCTCCCTGGCCCCTATAATTGCGGTGATCCATGACCCCTGTCATCACAATGCTCCCTGGTATATTTCATCACAATTCTAGATGACCACTGTCATCACAGTGCTCCACGGCCCCTGTCGTCAGAGTCCTCCATGATACCTTTCATTACAATTCTACATGACCACTGTCATCACAATGCCGCATGACACCTGTCATCACAATTCGCCATGGCACTTGTCATCACAATGCTCCATGAACCATGTCATCACAATGTTCATGGACAATAGTCATGACAATGCTCCATGACAACGCTCCATGACAACTTACATCACAATGCTCCTTGACCCCTGTCATTTCATTGCTCCATGGCCTATGCATTCACAATGCTCCATGGCCCCTGTAATCACATTGCTCCATGATCCCTTTCATCACAATATTCTAATGTTCTATGACCACTCTCATCACAATACGCCATGACGCCTATCATCATAATGCTCCAAGGCCCCTCTCATCACAATGCTCCATGATCCCTGTCATCACAATGTTCCATGACACTAGTCATCACAGTGCTCCATGACCCCTGTCATCACAATATTCACTGCCCATTTAATCACAATGCTCCTGGTCCCCTGTAATCACAATGTTCCATACCCTTGTCATCACAATGCTCCAGAACACTTGTCATCATAATGCTCCATGCCCGTGTCATCACAATGCTTGAAGAACCTTGTCATCACAATGCTCCATGAACCGTGTCATCACAAGGTTCCAGGACCCTTGTCATCACAATGATCCATGACCCCTGTCATCTCAATGCTCCATGATCTTTGTATTCACAATGCTCCCTGGCCCCTATAATTGCGGTGATCCATGACCCCTGTCATCACAATGCTCCCTGGTATATTTCATCACAATTCTAGATGACCACTGTCATCACAGTGCTCCACGGCCCCTGTCGTCAGAGTCCTCCATGATACCTTTCATTACAATTCTACATGACCACTGTCATCACAATGCCGCATGACACCTGTCATCACAATTCACCATGGCACTTGTCATCACAATGCTCCATGAACCATGTCATCACAATGTTCATGGACAATAGTCATCACAATGCTCCATGACAACTTACATCACAATGCTCCTTGACCCCTGTCATTTCATTGCTCCATGGCCTATGCATTCACAATGCTCCATGGCCCCTGTAATCACATTGCTCCATGATCCCTTTCATCACAATATTCTAATGTTCTGTGACCACTCTCATCACAATACGCCATGAGGCCTATCATCATAATGCTCCAAGGCCCCTCTCATCACAATGCTTCATGATCCCTGTCATCACAATGTTCCATGACACTTGTCATCACAGTGCTCCATGAACGCCTGTCATCACAATATTCACTGCCCATGTAATCACAATGCTCCTGGTCCCCTGTAATCACAGTGCTCCATACCCTTTTCATCACAATGCTCCGGAACTCTTGTCATCACTATGCTCCATGCCCTTGTCACCACAATGCTCCAGAACGCTTGGCATCATAATGCTCCATGCCCGTCTCATCACAATGCTCCATGACACTTGTCATCAAAATGCTCCATGGCCTTTGTCATCACAATGCTCCATGGCTCCTGTTATCACAGTGCTCCATGTTACCTTTCCTCACAATTCGCGATGACCACTGTCATCACAATGCCCCATGACACCTGTCATCACAATTCGCCATGGCCCTTGTCATCACAATGATCCATGATCCATGTCATCACAATGTTCATGGACACTTGTCATCACAATGCTCCATGACAACTTACATCACAATGCTCCTTGACCCCTGTCATTCCATTTCTCCATGGCCTATGTATTCACAATGCTCCATGGCTCCTGTAATTACATTGCTCCATGATCCCTTTCATCACAATGCTCCAAGACCGCTGTCATCACAATGCCCCATGATGCCTATCATCATAATGCTCCAAGGCCACTCTTATCACAATGCTCCATGATCCCTGTCCTCCCAATATTCCATGACACTAGTCATCACAGTGCTCCATGACCCCTGTCATCACAATATTCACTGCCCATGTAATCACAATGCTCCTGGTCCCCTGTAATCACAATGCTCCATACCCTTGTCATCACAATGCTCCAGAACTCTTGGCATCATAATGCTCCATGCCCGTCTCATCACAATGCTCCATGACACTTGTCATCAAAATGCTCCATGGCCTTTATCATCACAATGCTCCATGGCCCCTGTTATCACATTGATCCATTGTACCTTTCATCACAATGCTAGATAACCTCTGTCATCACAATGCCCGATGACACCTGTCATCAGAATTGGCCATGGCCCTTGTCATCACAATGCTCCATGCCCTTGTCAACGCAATGCTCCAGAACTCTTGGCATCATAATGCTCCATGCCCGTCTCATCACAATGCTCCATGACACTTGTCATCAAAATGCTCCATGGCCTTTGTCATCACAATGCTCCATGGCCCCTGTTATCACAGTGCTCCATGTTACCTTTCCTCATAATTCTCGATGACCACTGTCATCACAATGCCCCATGACACCTGTCATCACAATTCGCCATGGCCCTTGTCATCACAATGCTCCATGATCCATGTCATCACAATGTTCCTGGACACTTATCATCACAATGAACTATGACCACATTCATCACAATGCTCCATGACCCCTGTCATCACACTGCTCCATGGACTATGCATTCAAAATGCTCCATGGCCCCTGTAATCACATTGCTCCATGATCCCTTTCATCACAATGTTCTATGACCACTCTCATCACAATACCCCATGACGCCTATCATCATAATGCTCCAAGGCCCCTCTCATCACAATGCTCCATGAACCCTGTCATCACAATGTTCCATGACACTTGTCATCACAGTGCTCCATGAACACCTGTCATCACAATATTCACTGCCCATGTAATCACAATGCTCCTGGTCCCCTGTAATCACAGTGCTCCATACCCTTTTCATCACAATGCTCCAGAACTCTTGTCATCATAATGCTCCATGCCCGTGTCATCACAATGCTTGAAGAACCTTGTCATCACAATGCTCCATGAACCGTGTCATCACAAGGTTCCAGGACCCTTGTCATCACAATGATCCATGACCCCTGTCATCTCAATGCTCCATGATCTTTGTATTCACAATGCTCCCTGGCCCCTATAATTGCGGTGATCCATGACCCCTGTCATCACAATGCTCCCTGGTATATTTCATCACAATTCTAGATGACCACTGTCATCACAGTGCTCCACGGCCCCTGTCGTCAGAGTCCTCCATGATACCGTTCATTACAATTCTACATGACCACTGTCATCACAATGCCGCATGACACCTGTCATCACAATTCGCCATGGCACTTGTCATCACAATGCTCCATGAACCATGTCATCACAATGTTCATGGACAATAGTCATGACAATGCTCCATGACAACGCTCCATGACAACTTACATCACAATGCTCCTTGACCCCTGTCATTTCATTGCTCCATGGCCTATGCATTCACAATGCTCCATGGCCCCTGTAATCACATTGCTCCATGATCCCTTTCATCACAATATTCTAATATTCTATGACCACTCTCATCACAATACGCCATGACGCCTATCATCATAATGCTCCAAGGCCCCTCTCATCACAATACTCCATGATCCCTGTCATCACAATGGTCCATGACACTAGTCATCACAGTGCTCCATGACCCCTGTCATCACAATATTCACTGCCCATGTAATCACAATGCTCCTGGTCCCCTGTAATCACAATGTTCCATACCCTTGTCATCACAATGCTCCAGAACACTTGTCATCATAATGCTCCATGCCCGTGTCATCACAATGCTCCATGACCACTTTCATCACAATGTTCCTTGACCCCTGTCATCACCATGCTCTATGACCACTGTCATCACAATGCCACATGACACCTGTCATCACAATGCTCTATAGCCCCTGTCAGCACAATATTCCACGACAGGTATCATCACAATGATCCATGACTGCTGTCATCACAATTTTCCCTGCCCTTGTCATCTCAATGCTCCCTGGCCCCTGTCATCACAATGCTCCATGCTCATATCATCACAATGCTCCATTACCCATGTCATCGTAGTGATCCATGACCCCTTTCATCACAATGCTCCATGACACCAGTCATCACAATGCTCCATAGCCCTTGTCATCACAATGCTCCATTAGCCCTGTCATCACAATGTTCCATGACTCTTGTCATCAAAATGCCTCATGATCCATTTAATCACAATGCTCCATTACTCCTTTCATCACATCCTCCATGATACTTGTCATTACACTGCCCCATGACCTTTTTCAGAACAATGCTCCATGATACCAGTCATCACAATGCTCCATGACCATTGTCGTCACAATGCTCCATGCCCCTTTCAACACAATGCTCCATGACAACTGTCATCACAATGCTCCATGGCCTTTGTCATCACAATTATACATGGCCCCTGTGATCACAGTGGTCCATGACCCCTTTCATCACTATGCTCCATGACCACTGTCATCACAATGCCCCATGACCCCTGTCATCACAATGCTCCATGGCCCCTGTCATTACAATGCTCCATGACCACTGTCATCACAATGTTCCATGATCGCTGTAATCACAATGACCCATGACACCTTTCCTCAGAAGGCTCCAGTACGCCTGTCATCACAATGCTCCAATGACCGTCTCATCACAATGCTCCATGATCCCTGTCAGCACAACGTTCCATGACAATTGTCATCACAATGCTCCATGACACCTGTCATCACAATGTTGCCTGCCCATGTCATCAAAATGCTCCATGTCCCCTGTAATCACAATGTTCCATTACACCTGTCTTCACAATGTTCCCTGCCCATGTCACCACAATGCTCCATTACAAATATAATCAAAAAGTTCGCCTGCCCTTGTCATCAAAATGCTACATGGCCCCTTTAATCACAATGCTCTATGAACCCTGTCATCACAATGTTCCATGACAGTTGTCATCACAATGCTCCATGACCCTGTATTCACAATGCTCCATGCCCTTGTCATCACAATGCTCCAGAACTCTTGTCATCATAATGATGAATGCTCGTGTCATCACAAAGCTCCATGATACTTGTCATCACAATGTTCCATGGCCTTGTCATTACAATACTCCATGGCCCCTGTCATCACAGTGCTCCATGATACCTTTTATCACAATTCTAGATGACCACTGTCATCACAATGCCCCAAGACACATGTCATCACAATTCGCCATGGCCCTTGCCATCACAATGCTCCATGACCCGTGTCATCACTGAGGTCCAGGACACTTGTAATCACAATGATCCATGACCACTTACATCACAATGCTCCTTGACTCCTGTCATCACAATGCTCCATAGCCTATGCATTCGCAATGCTACATGGTCCCTGTAATCACATTGCTCCATGATCCATTTCATCACAATGCTCTATGACCACTGTCATTACAATGCCACATTATACCTGTCATCACAATGCTCCATGGCCCCTGTCAGCACAATGTTCCATGACAGATGTCATCACTCTCCTCCATGGTCCCTGTAATCACAATGCTCCATTCCCTTGTCAACGCAATGCTCCAGAACTCTTGTCATCATAATGCTCCATGCCCGTCTCATCACAATTCTCCATGACACTTTTCATTAAAATGCTCCATGGCCTTTATCATCACAATGCTCCATGGCCCCTGTTATCACAGTGATCCATGGTACCTTTCATCACAATGCTAGATAACCTCTGTCATCACAATGCCCGAGGACACCTGTCATCAGAATTGGCCATGGCCCTTGTCATCACAATGCTCGATGCCCTTGTCACCACAATGCTCCAGAACTCTGGGCATCATAATGCTCCATGCCCGTCTCATCACAATGCTCCATGACACTTGTCATCAAAATGCTCCATGGCCTTTGTCATCACAATGCTCCATGGCCCCTGTTATCACAGTGCTCCATGTTACCTTTCCTCATAATTCTCGATGACCACTGTCATCACAATGCCCCATGACACCTGTCATCACAATTCGCCATGGCCCTTGTCATCACAATGCTCCATGATCCATGTCATCACAATGTTCCTGGGCAATTATCATCACAATGAACTATGACCACATTCATCACAATGTTCCATGACCCCTGTCATCACACTGCTCCATGGACTATGCATTCAAAATGCTCCATGGCGCCTGTAATCACATTGCTCCATGATCCCTTTCATCACAATGTTCTATGACCACTCTCATCACAATACCCCATGACGCCTATCATCATAATGCTCCAAGGCCCCTCTCATCACAATGCTCCATGAACCCTGTCATCACAATGTTCCATGACACTTGTCATCACAGTGCTCCATGAACACCTGTCATCACAATATTCACTGCCCATGTAATCACAATGCTCCATACCCTTTTCATCACAATGCTCCAGAACTCTTGTCATCATAATGCTCCATGCCCGTGTCATCACAATGCTTGAAGAACCTTGTCATCACAATGCTCCATGAACCGTGTCATCACAAGGTTCCAGGACCCTTGTCATCACAATGATCCATGACCCCTGTCATCTCAATGCTCCATGATCTTTGTATTCACAATGCTCCCTGGCCCCTATAATTGCGGTGATCCATGACCCCTGTCATCACAATGCTCCCTGGTATATTTCATCACAATTCTAGATGACCACTGTCATCACAGTGCTCCACGGCCCCTGTCGTCAGAGTCCTCCATGATACCTTTCATTACAATTCTACATGACCACTGTCATCACAATGCCGCATGACACCTGTCATCACAATTCGCCATGGCACTTGTCATCACAATGCTCCATGAACCATGTCATCACAATGTTCATGGACAATAGTCATGACAATGCTCCATGACAACGCTCCATGACAACTTACATCACAATGCTCCTTGACCCCTGTCATTTCATTGCTCCATGGCCTATGCATTCACAATGCTCCATGGCCCCTGTAATCACATTGCTCCATGATCCCTTTCATCACAATATTCTAATGTTCTATGACCACTCTCATCACAATACGCCATGACGCCTATCATCATAATGCTCCAAGGCCCCTCTCATCACAATGCTCCATGATCCCTGTCATCACAATGTTCCATGACACTAGTCATCACAGTGCTCCATGACCCCTGTCATCACAATATTCACTGCCCATTTAATCACAATGCTCCTGGTCCCCTGTAATCACAATGTTCCATACCCTTGTCATCACAATGCTCCAGAACACTTGTCATCATAATGCTCCATGCCCGTGTCATCACAATGCTTGAAGAACCTTGTCATCACAATGCTCCATGAACCGTGTCATCACAAGGTTCCAGGACCCTTGTCATCACAATGATCCATGACCCCTGTCATCTCAATGCTCCATGATCTTTGTATTCACAATGCTCCCTGGCCCCTATAATTGCGGTGATCCATGACCCCTGTCATCACAATGCTCCCTGGTATATTTCATCACAATTCTAGATGACCACTGTCATCACAGTGCTCCACGGCCCCTGTCGTCAGAGTCCTCCATGATACCTTTCATTACAATTCTACATGACCACTGTCATCACAATGCCGCATGACACCTGTCATCACAATTCACCATGGCACTTGTCATCACAATGCTCCATGAACCATGTCATCACAATGTTCATGGACAATAGTCATCACAATGCTCCATGACAACTTACATCACAATGCTCCTTGACCCCTGTCATTTCATTGCTCCATGGCCTATGCATTCACAATGCTCCATGGCCCCTGTAATCACATTGCTCCATGATCCCTTTCATCACAATATTCTAATGTTCTATGACCACTCTCATCACAATACGCCATGAGGCCTATCATCATAATGCTCCAAGGCCCCTCTCATCACAATGCTTCATGATCCCTGTCATCACAATGTTCCATGACACTTGTCATCACAGTGCTCCATGAACGCCTGTCATCACAATATTCACTGCCCATGTAATCACAATGCTCCTGGTCCCCTGTAATCACAGTGCTCCATACCCTTTTCATCACAATGCTCCGGAACTCTTGTCATCACTATGCTCCATGCCCTTGTCACCACAATGCTCCAGAACGCTTGGCATCATAATGCTCCATGCCCGTCTCATCACAATGCTCCATGACACTTGTCATCAAAATGCTCCATGGCCTTTGTCATCACAATGCTCCATGGCTCCTGTTATCACAGTGCTCCATGTTACCTTTCCTCACAATTCGCGATGACCACTGTCATCACAATGCCCCATGACACCTGTCATCACAATTCGCCATGGCCCTTGTCATCACAATGATCCATGATCCATGTCATCACAATGTTCATGGACACTTGTCATCACAATGCTCCATGACAACTTACATCACAATGCTCCTTGACCCCTGTCATTCCATTTCTCCATGGCCTATGTATTCACAATGCTCCATGGCTCCTGTAATTACATTGCTCCATGATCCCTTTCATCACAATGCTCCAAGACCGCTGTCATCACAATGCCCCATGATGCCTATCATCATAATGCTCCAAGGCCACTCTTATCACAATGCTCCATGATCCCTGTCCTCCCAATATTCCATGACACTAGTCATCACAGTGCTCCATGACCCCTGTCATCACAATATTCACTGCCCATGTAATCACAATGCTCCTGGTCCCCTGTAATCACAATGCTCCATACCCTTGTCATCACAATGCTCCAGAACTCTTGGCATCATAATGCTCCATGCCCGTCTCATCACAATGCTCCATGACACTTGTCATCAAAATGCTCCATGGCCTTTATCATCACAATGCTCCATGGCCCCTGTTATCACATTGATCCATTGTACCTTTCATCACAATGCTAGATAACCTCTGTCATCACAATGCCCGATGACACCTGTCATCAGAATTGGCCATGGCCCTTGTCATCACAATGCTCCATGCCCTTGTCAACGCAATGCTCCAGAACTCTTGGCATCATAATGCTCCATGCCCGTCTCATCACAATGCTCCATGACACTTGTCATCAAAATGCTCCATGGCCTTTGTCATCACAATGCTCCATGGCCCCTGTTATCACAGTGCTCCATGTTACCTTTCCTCATAATTCTCGATGACCACTGTCATCACAATGCCCCATGACACCTGTCATCACAATTCGCCATGGCCCTTGTCATCACAATGCTCCATGATCCATGTCATCACAATGTTCCTGGACACTTATCATCACAATGAACTATGACCACATTCATCACAATGCTCCATGACCCCTGTCATCACACTGCTCCATGGACTATGCATTCAAAATGCTCCATGGCCCCTGTAATCACATTGCTCCATGATCCCTTTCATCACAATGTTCTATGACCACTCTCATCACAATACCCCATGACGCCTATCATCATAATGCTCCAAGGCCCCTCTCATCACAATGCTCCATGAACCCTGTCATCACAATGTTCCATGACACTTGTCATCACAGTGCTCCATGAACACCTGTCATCACAATATTCACTGCCCATGTAATCACAATGCTCCTGGTCCCCTGTAATCACAGTGCTCCATACCCTTTTCATCACAATGCTCCAGAACTCTTGTCATCATAATGCTCCATGCCCGTGTCATCACAATGCTTGAAGAACCTTGTCATCACAATGCTCCATGAACCGTGTCATCACAAGGTTCCAGGACCCTTGTCATCACAATGATCCATGACCCCTGTCATCTCAATGCTCCATGATCTTTGTATTCACAATGCTCCCTGGCCCCTATAATTGCGGTGATCCATGACCCCTGTCATCACAATGCTCCCTGGTATATTTCATCACAATTCTAGATGACCACTGTCATCACAGTGCTCCACGGCCCCTGTCGTCAGAGTCCTCCATGATACCGTTCATTACAATTCTACATGACCACTGTCATCACAATGCCGCATGACACCTGTCATCACAATTCGCCATGGCACTTGTCATCACAATGCTCCATGAACCATGTCATCACAATGTTCATGGACAATAGTCATGACAATGCTCCATGACAACTTACATCACAATGCTCCTTGACCCCTGTCATTTCATTGCTCCATGGCCTATGCATTCACAATGCTCCATGGTCCCTGTAATCACAATGCTCCATACCCTTGTCATCGCAATGCTCCAGATCACTTCTCATCATAATGCTCCATGCCCGTGTCATCACAATGCTCCATGGCCCCTGTCATCACAGTGCTCCGTGATACCTTTCATCATAATGATAGATGACCACTGTCATCACAATGCTCCATGACACCTGTCATCAGAATTGGCCATGGCCCTTGTCATCACAATGCTCCAGGAACCCTTCCATCACAATAATCCATGACCCGTTTCCTCACAATTCTCGAGGACCGCTTTCATCACAATGCTCCATTCCCTTGTCATGTCAATGCTTCATGACCCCTGTCATCACAATGATCCATGCCCTCGTCATCAAAATGCTCCAGAACTCTTGTCATCACTATGCTCCATGCCCATGTCATCAAAATGCTGCATGGCCCCTGTCATCACAATGCTGCATGACCCCTGTCATCACAATGCTCCATGCCCGTATCATCACAATGCTCCATTACCCATGTCATCGTAGTGATCCATGACCCCTTACATCACAATGCTGCATGACACCTGTCATCACAATGCTCCGTGGTCTTTGTCATCACAATGCTCCATGACCACTGTCATCACCATGCCCCATGACCCCATTCATCACAATGCTCCATAGCCCTTGTCATCACAATGCTCCATTAGCGCTGTCATCACAATGTTCCATGACTCTTGTCATCAAAATGCCTCATGATCCATTTAATCACAATGCTCCATGACTCCTTTCATCACATCCTCCATGATACTTGTCATTACACTGCCCCATGACCTCTTTCAGAACAATGCTCCATGATACCAGTCATCACAATGCTCCATGACCATTGTCGTCACAATGCTCCATGCCCCTTTCAACACAATGCTCCATGACAACTGTCATCACAATGCTCCATGGCCTTTGTCATCACAATTATACATGGCCCCTGTGATCACAGTGCTCCATGACCCCTTTCATCACAATGCTCCATGACCACTGTCATCACAATGCCCCATGACCCCTGTCATCACAATGCTCCATGACCCCTGTCATTACAATGCTCCATGACCACTGTCATCACAATGCTCCATGACACCTGTCATCAGAATTGGCCATGGCCCTTGTCATCACAATGCTCCAGGACACTTGTCTTCACAATGTTCCATGGCGCATTTCATCACAATGCTCCATGACCACTTTCATCAAATTGCTCCATGATGCCTGTCATCACAATGCTCCATGGCCTTTGTCATCAAAATTCTACATGGCCCCTGTAATAACAGTGCTTCAGGACAACTTTTATCACAATGCTCCATGACCACTCTCATCACAATGCCAGATAAGACCTTTCATGACAATGCTCCATGGCCCTTGTCATCACAATATTCTATGACTTCTGTCATCAAAATGCTCCATGGCCCTGTCATCACAATGCCCCATCACCCCTGCTATTACAATGCTCCATGACCCCTGTCGTCGCAATGCTCCGAAACCCTTGTCATCACAATATTCCATGATCCGTGTAATCACGATGATCCATGAACCATTTCTGTACAATGCTCCAGTACCCCTTTCATTAAAATGCTCCATGGCACTTGTCATCAGAATGCTCCAGGAACCCTTCCATCACAATAATCCATGACCCGTTTCCTCACAATTCTCGAGGACCGCTTTCATCACAATGCTCCATTCCCTTGTCATGTCAATGCTTCATGACCCCTGTCATCACAATGATCCATGCCCTCGTCATCAAAATGCTCCAGAACTCTTGTCATCACTATGCTCCATGCCCATGTCATCAAAATGCTGCATGGCCCCTGTCATCACAATGCTGCATGACCCCTGTCATCACAATGCTCCATGCCCGTATCATCACAATGCTCCATTACCCATGTCATCGTAGTGATCCATGACCCCTTACATCACAATGCTGCATGACACCTGTCATCACAATGCTCCGTGGTCTTTGTCATCACAATGCTCCATGACCACTGTCATCACCATGCCCCATGACCCCATTCATCACAATGCTCCATAGCCCTTGTCATCACAATGCTCCATTAGCGCTGTCATCACAATGTTCCATGACTCTTGTCATCAAAATGCCTCATGATCCATTTAATCACAATGCTCCATGACTCCTTTCATCACATCCTCCATGATACTTGTCATTACACTGCCCCATGACCTCTTTCAGAACAATGCTCCATGATACCAGTCATCACAATGCTCCATGACCATTGTCGTCACAATGCTCCATGCCCCTTTCAACACAATGCTCCATGACAACTGTCATCACAATGCTCCATGGCCTTTGTCATCACAATTATACATGGCCCCTGTGATCACAGTGCTCCATGACCCCTTTCATCACAATGCCCCATGACCCCTGTCATCACAATGCTCCATGACCCCTGTCATTACAATGCTCCATGACCACTGTCATCACAATGTTCCATGATCGCTGTAATCACAATGACTCATGACACCTTTCCTCAGAAGGCTCCAGTACGCCTGTCATCAGAATGCTCCAATGACCGTCTCATCACAATGCTCCATGATCCCTGTCAGCACAACGTTCCATGACAATTGTCATCACAATGCTCCATGACACCTGTCATCACAATGTTGCCTGCCCATGTCATCAAAATGCTCCATGTCCCCTGTAATCACAATGTTCCATTACACCTGTCTTCACAATGTTCCCTGCCCATGTCATCACAATGCTCCATTACCAATGTAATCAAAAAGTTCGCCTGCCCTTGTCATCAAAATGCTCCATGGCCCCTTTAATCACAATGCTCCATGAACCCTGTCATCACAATGTTCCATGACAGTTGTCATCACAATGCTCCATGACCCTGTAATCACAATGCTCCATGCCCTTGTCATCACAATGCTCCAGAACTCTTGTCATCATAATGATGAATGCTCGTGTCATCACAAAGCTCCATGATACTTGTCATCACAATGTTCCATGGCCTTGTCATTACAATACTCCATGGCCCCTGTCATCACAGTGCTCCATGATACCTTTTATCACAATTCTAGATGACCACTGTCATCACAATGCCCCAAGACACATGTCATCACAATTCGCCATGGCCCTTGCCATCACAATGCTCCATGACCCGTGTCATCACAATGGTCCAGGACACTTGTCATCACAATGATCCATGACCACTTACATCACAATGCTCCTTGACTCCTGTCATCACAATGCTCCATAGCCTATGCATTCGCAATGCTACATGGTCCCTGTAATCACATTGCTCCATGATCCATTTCATCACAATGCTCTATGACCCCTGTCATTACAATGCCACATTATACCTGTCATCACAATGCTCCATGGCCCCTGTCAGCACAATGTTCCATGACAGATGTCATCACTCTCCTCCATGGTCCCTGTAATCACAATGCTCCATTCCCTTGTCAACGCAATGCTCCAGAACTCTTGTCATCATAATGCTCCATGCCCGTCTCATCACAATTCTCCATGACACTTTTCATTAAAATGCTCCATGGCCTTTATCATCACAATGCTCCATGGCCCCTGTTATCACAGTGATCCATGGTACCATTCATCACAATGCTAGATAACCTCTGTCATCACAATGCCCGATGACACCTGTCATCAGAATTGGCCATGGCCCTTGTCATCACAATGCTCCATGCCCTTGTCAACGCAATGCTCCAGAACTCTTGGCATCATAATGCTCCATGCCCGTCTCATCACAATGCTCCATGACACTTGTCATCAAAATGCTCCATGGCCTTTGTCATCACAATGCTCCATGGCCCCTGTTATCACAGTGCTCCATGTTACCTTTCCTCATAATTCTCGATGACCACTGTCATCACAATGCCCCATGACACCTGTCATCACAATTCGCCATGGCCCTTGTCATCACAATGCTCCATGATCCATGTCATCACAATGTTCCTGGACACTTATCATCACAATGAACTATGACCACATTCATCACAATGCTCCATGACCCCTGTCATCACACTGCTCCATGGACTATGCATTCAAAATGCTCCATGGCCCCTGTAATCACATTGCTCCATGATCCCTTTCATAACAATGTTCTATGACCACTCTCATCACGATACCCCATGACGCCTATCATCATAATGCTCCAAGGCCCCTCTCATCACAATGCTCCATGAACCCTGTCATCACAATGTTCCATGACACTTGTCATCACAGTGCTCCATGAACCCCTGTCATCACAATATTCACTGCCCATGTAATCACAATGCTCCTGGTCCCCTGTAATCACAGTGCTCCATACCCTTTTCATCACAATGCTCCAGAACTCTTGTCATCATAATGCTCCATGCCCGTGTCATCACAATGCTTGAAGAACCTTGTCATCACAATGCTCCATGAACCGTGTCATCACAAGGTTCCAGGACCCTTGTCATCACAATGATCCATGACCCCTGTCATCTCAATGCTCCATGATCTTTGTATTCACAATGCTCCCTGGCCCCTATAATTGCGGTGATCCATGACCCCTGTCATCACAATGCTCCCTGGTATATTTCATCACAATTCTAGATGACCACTGTCATCACAGTGCTCCACGGCCCCTGTCGTCAGAGTCCTCCATGATACCTTTCATTACAATTCTACATGACCACTGTCATCACAATGCCCCATGACACCTGTCATCACAATTCGCCATGGCACTTGTCATCACAATGCTCCATGAACCATGTCATCACAATGTTCATGGACACTTGTCATCACAATGCTCCATGACAACTTACATCACAATGCTCCTTGACCCCTGTCATTTCATTGCTCCATGGCCTATGCATTCACAATGCTCCATGGCTCCTGTAAGCACATTGCTCCATGATCCCTTTCATCACAATGCTCCAAGACCGCTGTCATCACAATGCCCCATGACGCCTATCATCATAATGCTCTAAGGCCCCTCTCATCACAATGCTCCATGATCCCTGTCATCACAATGTTCCATGACACTAGTCATCACAGTGCTCCATGACCCCTGTCATCACAATATTCACTGCCCATGTAATCACAATGCTCCTGGTCCCCTGTAATCATAGTGCTCCATACCCTTGTCATCACAATGCTCCAGAACTCTTGTCATCATAATGCTCCATGCCCGTGTCATCACAATGCTTGAAGAACCTTGTCATCACAATGCTCCATGAACCGTGTCATCACAAGGTTCCAGGACCCTTGTCATCACAATGATCCGTGACCCCTGTCATCTCAATGCTCCATGATCTTTGTATTCACAATGCTCCATGGCCTCTATAATTGCGGTGATCCATGACCCCTGTCATCACAATGCTCCCTGGTATATTTCATCACAATTCTAGATGACCACTGTCATCACAGTGCTCCACGGCCCCTGTTATCAGAGTCCTCCCTGATACCTTTAATCACAATTCTATATGACCGCTCTCATCACAATTCCACATGACACCTGTCATCACAATGCTCCATGAACCATGTCATCACAATGTTCATGGACAAGAGTCATCACAATGCTCCATGACAACTTACATCACAATGCTCCTTGACACCTGTCATTCCATTGCTCCATGGCCTATGCATTCACAATGCTCCATGGCTCCTGTAATCACATTGCTCCATGATCCCTTTCATCACAATACTCCAAGACCGCTGTCATCACAATGCCCCATGACGCCTATCATCATAATGCTCCAAGGCCCCTCTCATCACAATGCTCCATGATCCCTGTCATCACAATGTTCCATGACACTAGTCATCACAGTGCTCCATGACCCCTGTCATCACAATATTCACTGCCCATGTAATCACAATGCTCCTGGTCCCCTGTAATCACAATGCTCCATACCCTTGTCATCACAATGCTCCAGAACTCTTGTCATCATAATGCTCCATTCCCTTGTCATCACAGTTCTCCATGACCACTTTCATCACAATGCTCTATGACCACTGTCATCACAATGCCACATGACACCTGTCATCACAATGCTCTATAGCCCCTGTCAGCACAATGTTCCATGACAGGTATCATCACAATGATCCATGACTGCTGTCATCACAATATTCCCTGCCCTTGTCATTCTCAATGCTCCCTGGCCCCTGTCATCACAATGCTCCATGCTCATATCATCACAATGCTCCATTACCCATGTCATCGATGTGATCCATGACCCCTTTCATCACAATGCTCCATGACCCCAGACATCACAATGCTCCATAGCCCTTGTCATCACAATGCTCCATTAGCCCTGTCATCACAATGTTCCATGACTCTTGTCATCAAAATGCCTCATGATCCATTTAATCACAATGCTCCATGACTCCTTTCATCACATCCTCCATGATACTTGTCATTACACTGCCCCATGACCTTTTTCAGAACAACGCTCCATGATACCAGTCATCACAATGCTCCATGACCATTGTCGTCACAATGCTCCATGCCCCTTTCAACACAATGCTCCATGACAACTGTCATCACAATGCTCCATGGTCTTTGTCATCACAATTATACATGGCCCCTGTGATCACAGTGCTCCATGACCCCTTTCATCACAATGCTCCATGACCACTGTCATCACAATGCCCCATGACCCCTGTCATCACAATGCTCCATGGCCCCTGTCATTACAATGCTCCATGACCACTGTCATCACAATGTTCCATGACAGATGTCACCACTATCCTCCATGGTCCCTGTAATCACAATGCTCCATTCCCTTGTCAACGCAATGCTCCAGAACTGTTGTCATCATAATGTTCCATGCCCGTCTCATCACAATTCTCCATGACACTTTTCATTAAAATGCTCCATGGCCTTTATCATCACAATGCTCCATGGCCCCTGTTATCACATTGATCCATTGTACCTTTCATCACAATGCTAGATAACCTCTGTCATCACAATGCCCGATGACACCTGTCATCAGAATTGGCCATGGCCCTTGTCATCACAATGCTCCATGCCCTTGTCACCACAATGCTCCAGAACTCTGGGCATCATAATGCTCCATGCCCGTCTCATCACAATGCTCCATGACACTTGTCATCAAAATGCTCCATGGCCTTTGTCATCACAATGCTCCATGGCCCCTGTTATCACAGTGCTCCATGTTACCTTTCATCACAATTCTAGATGACCACTGTCATCACAATGCCCCATGACACCTGTCATCACAATTCGCCATGGCCCTTGTCATCACAATGCTCCATGATCCATGTCATCACAATGTTCCTGGACACTTATCATCACAATGAACTATGACCACATTCATCACAATGCTCCATGACCCCTGTCATCACACTGCTCCATGGCCTATGCATTCAAAATGCTCCATGGCCCCTGTAATCACATTGCTCCATGATCCCTTTCATCACAATGCTCCAAGACCGCTGTCATCACAAGGCCCCATGACGCGTATCATCATAATGCTCCAAGGCCCCTCTCATCACAATGCTCCATGAACCCTGTCATCACAATGTTCCATGACACTTGTCATCACAGTGCTCCATGAACCCCTGTCATCACAATATTCACTGCCCATGTAATCACAATGCTCCTGGTCTCCTGTAATCACAGTGCTCCATACACTTTTCATCACATTGCTCCAGAACTCTTGTCATCATAATGCTCCATGCCCGTGTCATCACAATGCTTGAAGAACCTTGTCATCACAATGCTCCATGAACCGTGTCATCACAAGGTTCCAGGACCCTTGTCATCACAATGATCCATGACCCCTGTCATCTCAATGCTCCATGATCTTTGTATTCACAATGCTCCCTGGCCAGTATAATTGCAGTGATCCATGACCCCTGTCATCACAATGCTCCCTGGTATATTTCATCACAATTCTAGATGACCACTGTCATCACAGTGCTCCACGGCCCCTGTCGTCAGAGTCCTCCATGATACCTTTCATTACAATTCTACATGACCACTGTCATCACAATGCCCCATGACACCTGTCATCACAATTCGCCATGGCACTTGTCATCACAAAGCTCCATGAACCATGTCATCACAATGTTCATGGACACTTGTCATCACAATGCTCCATGACAACTTACATCACAATGCTCCTTGACCCCTGTCATTTCATTGCTCCATGGCCTATGCATTCACAATGCTCCAAGGCCCCTCTCATCACAGTGCTCCATGATCCCTCTCATCACAATGTTCCATGACACTAGTCATCACAGTGCTCCATGACCCCTGTCATCACAATATTCACTGCCCATGTAATCACAATGCTCCTGGTCCCCTGTAATCACAATGCTCCATACCCTTTTCATCACAATGCTCCAGAACTCTTGTCATCATAATGCTGCATGCCCGTGTCATCACAGTGCTCCATGTCCACTTTCATCACAATGCTCCTTGACCCCTGTCATCACAATGCTCCATGGCCTATGTATTCACAATGCTCCATGGCCCCTGTAATCACATTGCTCCATGATCCTTTTCATCACAATGCTCTATGACCACTGTCATCACAATGCCACATGACACCTGTCATCACAATGCTCTATAGCCCCTGTCAGCACAATGTTCCATGACAGGTATCATCACAATGATACAAGACTGCTGTCATCAGAATGTTCCCTGCTCTTGTCATCTCAATGCTCCCTGGCCCCTGTTATCACAATGCTCCATGTCCATATCATCACAATGCTCCATTACACATGTCATCGTAGTGATCCATGACCCCTTTCATCACAATGCTGCATGACACCTGTCATCACAATGCTCCATAGCCCTTGTCATCACAATGCTCCATTAGCCCTGTCATCACAATGTTCCATGACTCTTGTCATCAAAATGCCTCATGATCCATTTAATCACAATGCTCCATGACTCCTTTCATCACATCCTCCATGATACTTGTCATTACACTGCCCCATGACCTTTTTCAGAACAATGCTCCATGATACCAGTCATCACAATGCTCCATGACCATTGTCGTCACAATGCTCCATGCCCCTTTCAACACAATGCCCCATGACACCTGTCATCACAATTCGCCATCGCACTTGTCATCACAATGCTCCATGAACCCTGTCATCACAATGTTCCATGACAGTTGTCATCACAATGCTCCATGACCCTGTAATCACATTGCTCCATGCCCTTGTCATCACAATGCTCCAGAACTCTTGTCATCATAATGATGAATGCTCGTGTCATCACAAAGCTCCATGATACTTGTCATCACAATGTTCCATTGCCTTGTCATTACAATACTCCATGGCCCCTGTCATCACCGTGCTCCATGATACCTTTTATCACAATTCTAGATGACCACTGTCATCACAATGCCCCAAGACACATGTCATAACAATTCGCCATGGCCCTTGGCATCACAATGCTCCATGACCCGTGTCATCACAATGGTCCCGGACACTTGTCATCACAATGATCCATGACCACTTACATCACAATGCTCCTTGACTCCTGTCATCACAATGCTCCATAGCCTATGCATTCGCAATGCTACATGGTCCCTGTAATCACATTGCTCCATGATCCATTTCATCACAATGCTCTATGACCACTGTCATTACAATGCCACATTATACCTGTCATCACAATGCTCCATGGCCCCTGTCAGCACAATGTTCCATGACAGATGTCATCACTGTCCTCCATGGTCGCTGTAATCACAATGCTCCATTCCCTTGTCAACGCAATGCTCCAGAACTCTTGTCATCATAATGCTCCATGCCCGTCTCATCACAATTCTCCATGACACTTTTCATTAAAATGCTCCATGGCCTTTATCATCACAATGCTCCATGGCCCCTGTTATCACATTGATCCATTGTACCTTTCATCACAATGCTAGATAACCTCTGTCATCACAATGCCCGATGACACCTGTCATCAGAATTGGCCATGGCCCTTGTCATCACAATGCTCCATGCCCTTGTCAACGCAATGCTCCAGAACTCTTGGCATCATAATGCTCCATGCCCGTCTCATCACAATGCTCCATGACACTTGTCATCAAAATGCTCCATGGCCTTTGTCATCACAATGCTCCATGGCCCCTGTTATCACAGTGCTCCTTGTTACCTTTCCTCATAATTCTCGATGACCACTGTCATCACAATGCCCCATGACACCTGTCATCACAATTCGCCATGGCCCTTGTCATCACAATGCTCCATGATCCATGTCATCACAATGTTCCTGGACACTTATCATCACAATGAACTATGACCACATTCATCACAATGCTCCATGACCCCTGTCATCACACTGCTCCATGGACTATGCATTCAAAATGCTCCATGGCCCCTGTAATCACATTGCTCCATGATCCCTTTCATCACAATGTTCTATGACCACTCTCATCACAATACCCCATGACGCCTATCATCATAATGCTCCAAGGCCCCTCTCATCACAATGCTCCATGAACCCTGTCATCACAATGTTCCATGACACTTGTCATCACAGTGCTCCATGAACCCCTGTCATCACAATATTCACTGCCCATGTAATCACAATGCTCCTGGTCCCCTGTAATCACAGTGCTCCATACCCTTTTCATCACAATGCTCCAGAACTCTTGTCATCATAATGCTCCATGCCCGTGTCATCACAATGCTTGAAGAACCTTGTCATCACAATGCTCCATGAACCGTGTCATCACAAGGTTCCAGGACCCTTGTCATCACAATGATCCATGACCCCTGTCATCTCAATGCTCCATGATCTTTGTATTCACAATGCTCCCTGGCCCCTATAATTGCGGTGATCCATGACCCCTGTCATCACAATGCTCCCTGGTATATTTCATCACAATTCTAGATGACCACTGTCATCACAGTGCTCCACGGCCCCTGTCGTCAGAGTCCTCCATGATACCTTTCATTACAATTCTACATGACCACTGTCATCACAATGCCCCATGACACCTGTCATCACAATTCGCCATGGCACTTGTCATCAAAATGCTCCATGAACCATGTCATCACAATGTTCATGGACACTTGTCATCACAATGCTCCATGACAACTTACATCACAATGCTCCTTGACCCCTGTCATTTCATTGCTCCATGGCCTATGCATTCACAATGCTCCATGGCTCCTGTAAGCACATTGCTCCATGATCCCTTTCATCACAATGCTCCAAGACCGCTGTCATCACAATGCCCCATGACGCCTATCATCATAATGCTCTAAGGCCCCTCTCATCACAATGCTCCATGATCCCTGTCATCACAATGTTCCATGACACTAGTCATCACAGTGCTCCATGACCCCTGTCATCACAATATTCACTGCCCATGTAATCACAATGCTCCTGGTCCCCTGTAATCATAGTGCTCCATACCCTTGTCATCACAATGCTCCAGAACTCTTGTCATCATAATGCTCCATGCCCGTGTCATCACAATGCTTGAAGAACCTTGTCATCACAATGCTCCATGAACCGTGTCATCACAAGGTTCCAGGACCCTTGTCATCACAATGATCCGTGACCCCTGTCATCTCAATGCTCCATGATCTTTGTATTCACAATGCTCCATGGCCTCTATAATTGCGGTGATCCATGACCCCTGTCATCACAATGCTCCCTGGTATATTTCATCACAATTCTAGATGACCACTGTCATCACAGTGCTCCACGGCCCCTGTTATCAGAGTCCTCCCTGATACCTTTAATCACAATTCTATATGACCGCTCTCATCACAATTCCACATGACACCTGTCATCACAATGCTCCATGAACCATGTCATCACAATGTTCATGGACAAGAGTCATCACAATGCTCCATGAGAACTTACATCACAATGCTCCTTGACCCCTGTCATTCCATTGCTCCATGGCCTATGCATTCACAATGCTCCATGGCTCCTGTAATCACATTGCTCCATGATCCCTTTCATCACAATACTCCAAGACCGCTGTCATCACAATGCCCCATGACGCCTATCATCATAATGCTCCAAGGCCCCTCTCATCACAATGCTCCATGATCCCTGTCATCACAATGTTCCATGACACTAGTCATCACAGTGCTCCATGACCCCTGTCATCACAATATTCACTGCCCATGTAATCACAATGCTCCTGGTCCCCTGTAAACACAATGCTCCATACCCTTGTCATCACAATGCTCCAGAACTCTTGTCATCATAATGCTCCATTCCCTTGTCATCACAGTTCTCCATGACCACTTTCATCACAATGCTCTATGACCACTGTCATCACAATGCCACATGACACCTGTCATCACAATGCTCTATAGCCCCTGTCAGCACAATGTTCCATGACAGGTATCATCACAATGATCCATGACTGCTGTCATCACAATATTCCCTGCCCTTGTCATTCTCAATGCTCCCTGGCCCCTGTCATCACAATGCTCCATGCTCATATCATCACAATGCTCCATTACCCATGTCATCGATGTGATCCATGACCCCTTTCATCACAATGCTCCATGACCCCAGTCATCACAATGCTCCATAGCCCTTGTCATCACAATGCTCCATTAGCCCTGTCATCACAATGTTCCATGACTCTTGTCATCAAAATGCCTCATGATCCATTTAATCACAATGCTCCATGACTCCTTTCATCACATCCTCCATGATACTTGTCATTACACTGCCCCATGACCTTTTTCAGAACAATGCTCCATGATACCAGTCATCACAATGCTCCATGACCATTGTCGTCACAATGCTCCATGCCCCTTTCAACACAATGCTCCATGACAACTGTCATCACAATGCTCCATGGTCTTTGTCATCACAATTATACATGGCCCCTGTGATCACAGTGCTCCATGACCCCTTTCATCACAATGCTCCATGACCACTGTCATCACAATGCCCCATGACCCCTGTCATCACAATGCTCCATGGCCCCTGTCATTACAATGCTCCATGACCACTGTCATCACAATGTTCCATGATCGCTGTAATCACAATGACCCATGACACCTTTCCTCAGAAGGCTCCAGTACGCCTGTCATCACAATGCTCCAATGACCGTCTCATCACAATGCTCCATGATCCCTGTCAGCACAACGTTCCATGACATTTGTCATCACAATGCTCCATGACACCTGTCATCACAATGTTGCCTGCCCATGTCATCAAAATGCTCCATGTCCCCTGTAATCACAATGTTCCATTACACCTGTCTTCACAATGTTCCCTGCCCATGTCATCACAATGCTCCATTACCAATGTAATCAAAATGTTCGCCTGCCCTTGTCATCAAAATGCTCCATGGCCCCTTTAATCACAATGCTCCATGAACCCTGTCATCACAATGTTCCATGACAGTTGTCATCACAATGCTCCATGACCCTGTAATCACAATGCTCCATGCCCTTGTCATCACAATGCTCCAGAACTCTTGTCATCATAATGATGAATGCTCGTGTCATCACAAAGCTCCATGATACTTGTCATCACAATGTTCCATGGCCTTGTCATTACAATACTCCATGGCCCCTGTCATCACAGTGCTCCATGATACCTTTTATCACAATTCTAGATGACCACTGTCATCACAATGCCCCAAGACACATGTCATCACAATTCGCCATGGCCCTTGCCATCACAATGCTCCATGACCCGTGTCATCACAATGGTCCAGGACACTTGTCATCACAATGATCCATGACCACTTACATCACAATGCTCCTTGACTCCTGTCATCACAATGCTCCATAGCCTATGCATTCGCAATGCTACATGGTCCCTGTAATCACATTGCTCCATGATCCATTTCATCACAATGCTCTATGACCCCTGTCATTACAATGCCACATTATACCTGTCATCACAATGCTCCATGGCCCCTGTCAGCACAATGTTCCATGACAGATGTCATCACTCTCCTCCATGGTCCCTGTAATCACAATGCTCCATTCCCTTGTCAACGCAATGCTCCAGAACTCTTGTCATCATAATGCTCCATGCCCGTCTCATCACAATTCTCCATGACACTTTTCATTAAAATGCGCCATGGCCTTTATCATCACAATGCTCCATGGCCCCTGTTATCACAGTGATCCATGGTACCTTTCATCACAATGCTAGATAACCTCTGTCATCACAATGCCCGAGGACACCTGTCATCAGAATTGGCCATGGCCCTTGTCATCACAATGCTCCATGCCCTTGTCACCACAATGCTCCAGAACTCTGGGCATCATAATGCTCCATGCCCGTCTCATCACAATGCTCCATGACACTTGTCATCAAAATGCTCCATGGCCTTTGTCATCACAATGCTCCATGGCCCCTGTTATCACAGTGCTCCATGTTACCTTTCATCACAATTCTAGATGACCACTGTCATCACAATGCCCCATGACACCTGTCATCACAATTCGCCATGGCCCTTGTCATCACAATGCTCCATGATCCATGTCATCACAATGTTCCTGGACACTTATCATCACAATGAACTATGACCACATTCATCACAATGCTCCATGACCCCTGTCATCACACTGCTCCATGGCCTATGCATTCAAAATGCTCCATGGCCCCTGTAATCACATTGCTCCATGATCCCTTTCATCACAATGCTCCAAGACCGCTGTCATCACAAGGCCCCATGACGCGTATCATCATAATGCTCCAAGGCCCCTCTCATCACAATGCTCCATGAACCCTGTCATCACAATGTTCCATGACACTTGTCATCACAGTGCTCCATGAACCCCTGTCATCACAATATTCACTGCCCATGTAATCACAATGCTCCTGGTCTCCTGTAATCACAGTGCTCCATACCCTTTTCATCACAATGCTCCAGAACTCTTGTCATCATAATGCTCCATGCCCGTGTCATCACAATGCTTGAAGAACCTTGTCATCACAATGCTCCATGAACCGTGTCATCACAAGGTTCCAGGACCCTTGTCATCACAATGATCCATGTCCCCTGTCATCTCAATGCTCCATGATCTTTGTATTCACAATGCTCCATGGCCCCTATAATTGCGGTGATCCATGACCCCTGTCATCACAATGCTCCCTGGTATATTTCATCACAATTCTAGATGACCACTGTCATCACAGTGCTCCACGGCCCCTGTCGTCAGAGTCCTCCATGATACCTTTCATTACAATTCTACATGACCACTGTCATCACAATGCCCCATGACACCTGTCATCACAATTCGCCATGGCACTTGTCATCACAAAGCTCCATGAACCATGTCATCACAATGTTCATGGACACTTGTCATCACAATGCTCCATGACAACTTACATCACAATGCTCCTTGACCCCTGTCATTTCATTGCTCCATGGCCTATGCATTCACAATGCTCCATGGCCCCTGTAATCACATTGCTCCATGATCCCTCTCATCACAATGTTCCATGACACTAGTCATCACAGTGCTCCATGACCCCTGTCATCACAATATTCACTGCCCATGTAATCACAATGCTCCTGGTCCCCTGTAATAACAATGCTCCATACCCTTTTCATCACAATGCTCCAGAACTCTTGTCATCATAATGCTGCATGCCCGTGTCATCACAGTGCTCCATGTCCACTTTCATCACAATGCTCCTTGACCCCTGTCATCACAATGCTCCATGGCCTATGTATTCACAATGCTCCATGGCCCCTGTAATCACATTGCTCCATGATCCTTTTCATCACAATGCTCTATGACCACTGTCATCACAATGCTACATGACACCTGTCATCACAATGCTTTATAGCCCCTGTCAGCACAATGTTCCATGACAGGTATCATCACAATGATACAAGACTGCTGTCATCAGAATGTTCCCTGCTCTTGTCATCTCAATGCTCCCTGGCCCCTGTTATCACAATGCTCCATGTCCATATCATCACAATGCTCCATTACACATGTCATCGTAGTGATCCATGACCCCTTTCATCACAATGCTGCATGACACCTGTCATCACAATGCTCCATAGCCCTTGTCATCACAATGCTCCATTAGCCCTGTCATCACAATGTTCCATGACTCTTGTCATCAAAATGCCTCATGATCCATTTAATCACAATGCTCCATGACTCCTTTCATCACATCCTCCATGATACTTGTCATTACACTGCCCCATGACCTTTTTCAGAACAATGCTCCATGATACCAGTCATCACAATGCTCCATGACCATTGTCGTCACAATGCTCCATGCCCCTTTCAACACAATGCCCCATGACACCTGTCATCACAATTCGCCATCGCACTTGTCATCACAATGCTCCATGAACCCTGTCATCACAATGTTCCATGACAGTTGTCATCACAATGCTCCATGACCCTGTAATCACATTGCTCCATGCCCTTGTCATCACAATGCTCCAGAACTCTTGTCATCATAATGATGAATGCTCGTGTCATCACAAAGCTCCATGATACTTGTCATCACAATGTTCCATTGCCTTGTCATTACAATACTCCATGGCCCCTGTCATCACAGTGCTCCATGATACCTTTTATCACAATTCTAGATGACCACTGTCATCACAATGCCCCAAGACACATGTCATAACAATTCGCCATGGCCCTTGGCATCACAATGCTCCATGACCCGTGTCATCACAATGGTCCCGGACACTTGTCATCACAATGATCCATGACCACTTACATCACAATGCTCCTTGACTCCTGTCATCACAATGCTCCATAGCCTATGCATTCGCAATGCTACATGGTCCCTGTAATCACATTGCTCCATGATCCATTTCATCACAATGCTCTATGACCACTGTCATTACAATGCCACATTATACCTGTCATCACAATGCTCCATGGCCCCTGTCAGCACAATGTTCCATGACAGATGTCATCACTGTCCTCCATGGTCGCTGTAATCACAATGCTCCATTCCCTTGTCAACGCAATGCTCCAGAACTCTTGTCATCATAATGCTCCATGCCCGTCTCATCACAATTCTCCATGACACTTTTCATTAAAATGCTCCATGGCCTTTATCATCACAATGCTCCATGGCCCCTGTTATCACATTGATCCATTGTACCTTTCATCACAATGCTAGATAACCTCAGTCATCACAATGCCCGATGACACCTGTCATCAGAATTGGCCATGGCCCTTGTCATCACAATGCTCCATGCCCTTGTCAACGCAATGCTCCAGAACTCTTGGCATCATAATGCTCCATGCCCGTCTCATCACAATGCTCCATGACACTTGTCATCAAAATGCTCCATGGCCTTTGTCATCACAATGCTCCATGGCCCCTGTTATCACAGTGCTCCTTGTTACCTTTCCTCATAATTCTCGATGACCACTGTCATCACAATGCCCCATGACACCTGTCATCACAATTCGCCATGGCCCTTGTCATCACAATGCTCCATGATCCATGTCATCACAATGTTCCTGGACACTTATCATCACAATGAACTATGACCACATTCATCACAATGCTCCATGACCCCTGTCATCACACTGCTCCATGGACTATGCATTCAAAATGCTCCATGGCCCCTGTAATCACATTGCTCCATGATCCCTTTCATCACAATGTTCTATGACCACTCTCATCACAATACCCCATGACGCCTATCATCATAATGCTCCAAGGCCCCTCTCATCACAATGCTCCATGAACCCTGTCATCACAATGTTCCATGACACTTGTCATCACAGTGCTCCATGAACCCCTGTCATCACAATATTCACTGCCCATGTAATCACAATGCTCCTGGTCCCCTGTAATCACAGTGCTCCATTCCCTTTTCATCACAATGCTCCAGAACTCTTGTCATCATAATGCTCCATGCCCGTGTCATCACAATGCTTGAAGAACCTTGTCATCACAATGCTCCATGAACCGTGTCATCACAAGGTTCCAGGACCCTTGTCATCACAATGATCCATGACCCCTGTCATCTCAATGCTCCATGATCTTTGTATTCACAATGCTCCCTGGCCCCTATAATTGCGGTGATCCATGACCCCTGTCATCACAATGCTCCCTGGTATATTTCATCACAATTCTAGATGACCACTGTCATCACAGTGCTCCACGGCCCCTGTCGTCAGAGTCCTCCATGATACCGTTCATTACAATTCTACATGACCACTGTCATCACAATGCCGCATGACACCTGTCATCACAATTCGCCATGGCACTTGTCATCACAATGCTCCATGAACCATGTCATCACAATGTTCATGGACAATAGTCATGACAATGCTCCATGACAACTTACATCACAATGCTCCTTGACCCCTGTCATTTCATTGCTCCATGGCCTATGCATTCACAATGCTCCATGGTCCCTGTAATCACAATGCTCCATACCCTTGTCATCGCAATGCTCCAGATCACTTCTCATCATAATGCTCCATGCCCGTGTCATCACAATGCTCCATGGCCCCTGTCATCACAGTGCTCCGTGATACCTTTCATCCTAATGATAGATGACCACTGTCATCACAATGCTCCATGACACCTGTCATCAGAATTGGCCATGGCCCTTGTCATCACAATGCTCCAGGACACTTGTCTTCACAATGTTCCATGGCGCATTTCATCACAATGCTCCATGACCACTTTCATCAAATTGCTCCATGATGCCTGTCATCACAATGCTCCATGGCCTTTGTCATCAAAATTCTACATGGCCCCTGTAATAACAGTGCTTCAGGACAACTTTTATCACAATGCTCCATGACCACTCTCATCACAATGCCAGATAAGACCTTTCATGACAATGCTCCATGGCCCTTGTCATCACAATATTCTATGACTTCTGTCATCACAATGCTCCATGCCCCTGTCATCACAATGCCCCATCACCCCTGCTATTACAATGCTCCATGACCCCTGTCGTCGCAATGCTCCGAAACCCTTGTCATCACAATATTCCATGATCCGTGTAATCACGATGATCCATGAACCATTTCTGTACAATGCTCCAGTACCCCTTTCATTAAAATGCTCCATGGCACTTGTCATCAGAATGCTCCAGGAACCCTTCCATCACAATAATCCATGACCCGTTTTGTCACAATTCTCCAGGACCGCTTTCATCACAATGCTCCATTCCCTTGTCATCTCAATGCTTCATGGCCCCTGTCATCAAAATGATTCATGCCCTTGTCATCAAAATGCTCCAGAACTCTTGTCATCACTATGCTCCATGACCATGTCATCAAAATGCTGCATGGCCCCTGTCATCACAATGCTGCATGACCCCTGTCATCACAATGCTCCATGCCCGTATCATCACAATGCTCCATTACCCATGTCATCGTAGTGATCCATGACCCCTTACAGCACAATGCTGCATGACACCTGTCATCACAATGCTCCGTGGTCTTTGTCATCACAATGCTCCATGACCACTGTCATCACCATGCCCCATGACCCCATTCATCACAATGCTCCATAGCCCTTGTCATCACAATGCTCCATTAGCGCTGTCATCACAATGTTCCATGACTCTTGTCATCAAAATGCCTCATGATCCATTTAATCACAATGCTCCATGACTCCTTTCATCACATCCTCCATGATACTTGTCATTACACTGCCCCATGACCTCTTTCAGAACAATGCTCCATGATACCAGTCATCACAATGCTCCATGACCATTGTCGTCACAATGCTCCATGCCCCTTTCAACACAATGCTCCATGACAACTGTCATCACAATGCTCCATGGCCTTTGTCATCACAATTATACATGGCCCCTGTGATCACAGTGCTCCATGACCCCTTTCATCACAATGCTCCATGACCACTGTCATCACAATGCCCCATGACCCCTGTCATCACAATGCTCCATGACCCCTGTCATTACAATGCTCCATGACCACTGTCATCACAATGTTCCATGATCGCTGTAATCACAATGACTCATGACACCTTTCCTCAGAAGGCTCCAGTACGCCTGTCATCACAATGCTCCAATGACCGTCTCATCACAATGCTCCATGATCCCTGTCAGCACAACGTTCCATGACAATTGTCATCACAATGCTCCATGACACCTGTCATCACAATGTTGCCTGCCCATGTCATCAAAATGCTCCATGTCCCCTGTAATCACAATGTTCCATTACACCTGTCTTCACAATGTTCCCTGCCCATGTCATCACAATGCTCCATTACCAATGTAATCAAAATGTTCGCCTGCCCTTGTCATCAAAATGCTCCATGGCCCCTTTAATCACAATGCTCCATGAACCCTGTCATCACAATGTTCCATGACAGTTGTCATCACAATGCTCCATGACCCTGTAATCACAATGCTCCATGCCCTTGTCATCACAATGCTCCAGAACTCTTGTCATCATAATGATGAATGCTCGTGTCATCACAAAGCTCCATGATACTTGTCATCACAATGTTCCATGGCCTTGTCATTACAATACTCCATGGCCCCTGTCATCACAGTGCTCCATGATACCTTTTATCACAATTCTAGATGACCACTGTCATCACAATGCCCCAAGACACATGTCATCACAATTCGCCATGGCCCTTGCCATCACAATGCTCCATGACCCGTGTCATCACAATGGTCCAGGATACTTTTCATCACAATGATCCATGACCACTTACATCACAATGCTCCTTGACTCCTGTCATCACAATGCTCCATAGCCTATGCATTCGCAATGCTACATGGTCCCTGTAATCACATTGCTCCATGATCCATTTCATCACAATGCTCTATGACCACTGTCATTACAATGCCACATTATACCTGTCATCACAATGCTCCATGGCCCCTTTCAGCACAATGTTCCATGACAGATGTCATCAATCTCCTCCATGGTCCCTGTAATCACAATGCTCCATTCCCTTGTCAACGCAATGCTCCAGAACTCTTGTCATCATAATGCTCCATGCCCGTCTCATCACAATTCTCCATGACAGTTTTCATTAAAATGCTCCATGGCCTTTATCATCACAATGCTCCATGGCCCCTGTTATCACAGTGATCCATGGTACCTTTCATCACAATGCTAGATAACCTCTGTCATCACAATGCCCGATGACACCTGTCATCAGAATTGGCCATGGCCCTTGTCATCACAATGCTCCATGCCCTTGTCAACGCAATGCTCCAGAACTCTTGGCATCATAATGCTCCATGCCCGTCTCATCACAATGCTCCATGACACTTGTCATCAAAATGCTCCATGGCCTTTGTCATCACAATGCTCCATGGCCCCTGTTATCACAGTGCTCCATGTTACCTTTCCTCATAATTCTCGATGACCACTGTCATCACAATGCCCCATGACACCTGTCATCACAATTCGCCATGGCACTTGTCATCACAATGCTCCATGATCCATGTCATCACAATGTTCCTGGACACTTATCATCACAATGAACTATGACCACATTCATCACAATGCTCCATGACCCCTGTCATCACACTGCTCCATGGACTATGCATTCAAAATGCTCCATGGCCCCTGTAATCACATTGCTCCATGATCCCTTTCATCACAATGTTCTATGACCACTCTCATCACAATACCCCATGATGCCTATCATCATAATGCTCCAAGGCCCCTCTCATCACAATGCTCCATGAACCCTGTCATCACAATGTTCCATGACACTTGTCATCACAGTGCTCCATGAACACCTGTCATCACAATATTCACTGCCCATGTAATCACAATGCTCCTGGTCCCCTGTAATCACAGTGCTCCATACCCTTTTCATCACAATGCTCCAGAACTCTTGTCATCATAATGCTCCATGCCCGTGTCATCACAATGCTTGAAGAACCTTGTCATCACAATGCTCCATGAACCGTGTCATCACAAGGTTCCAGGACCCTTGTCATCACAATGATCCATGACCCCTGTCATCTCAATGCTCCATGATCTTTGTATTCACAATGCTCCCTGGCCCCTATAATTGCGGTGATCCATGACCCCTGTCATCACAATGCTCCCTGGTATATTTCATCACAATTCTAGATGACCACTGTCATCACAGTGCTCCACGGCCCCTGTCGTCAGAGTCCTCCATGATACCGTTCATTACAATTCTACATGACCACTGTCATCACAATGCCGCATGACACCTGTCATCACAATTCGCCATGGCACTTGTCATCACAATGCTCCATGAACCATGTCATCACAATGTTCATGGACAATAGTCATGACAATGCTCCATGACAACTTACATCACAATGCTCCTTGACCCCTGTCATTTCATTGCTCCATGGCCTATGCATTCACAATGCTCCATGGTCCCTGTAATCACAATGCTCCATACCCTTGTCATTGCAATGCTCCAGATCACTTCTCATCATAATGCTCCATTCCCGTGTCATCACAATGCTCCATGGCTCCTGTCATCACAGTGCTCCGTGATACCTTTCATCATAATGATAGATGACCACTGTCATCACAATGCTCCATGACACCTGTCATCAGAATTGGCCATGGCCCTTGTCATCACAATGCTCCAGGACACTTGTCTTCACAATGTTCCATGGCGCATTTCATCACAATGCTCCATGACCACTTTCATCAAATTGCTCCATGATGCCTGTCATCACAATGCTCCATGGCCTTTGTCATCAAAATTCTACATGGCCCCTGTAATAACAGTGCTTCAGGACAACTTTTATCACAATGCTCCATGACCACTCTCATCACAATGCCAGATAAGACCTTTCATGACAATGCTCCATGGCCCTTGTCATCACAATATTCTATGACTTCTGTCATCACAATGCTCCATGCCCCTGTCATCACAATGCCCCATCACCCCTGCTATTACAATGCTCCATGACCCCTGTCGTCGCAATGCTCTGAAACCCTTGTCATCACAATATTCCATGATCCGTGTAATCACGATGATCCATGAACCATTTCTGTACAATGCTCCAGTACCCCTTTCATTAAAATGCTCCATGGCACTTGTCATCAGAATGCTCCAGGAACCCTTCCATCACAATAATCCATGACCCGTTTCCTCACAATTCTCCAGGACCGCTTTCATCACAATGCTCCATTCCCTTGTCATCTCAATGCTTCATGGCCCCTGTCATCAAAATGATCCATGCCCTCGTCATCAAAATGCTCCAGAACTCTTGTCATCACTATGCTCCATGCCCATGTCATCAAAATGCTGCATGGCCCCTGTCATCACAATGCTGCATGACCCCTGTCATCACAATGCTCCATGCCCGTATCATCACAATGCTCCATTACCCATGTCATCGTAGTGATCCATGACCCCTTTCATCACAATGCTGCATGACACCTGTCATCACAATGCTCCGTGGTCTTTGTCATCACAATGCTCCATGACCACTGTCATCACCATGCCCCATGACCCCATTCATCACAATGCTCCATAGCCCTTGTCATCACAATGCTCCATTAGCCCTGTCATCACAATGTTCCATGACTCTTGTCATCAAAATGCCTCATGATCCATTTAATCACAATGCTCCATGACTCCTTTCATCACATCCTCCATGATACTTGGCATTACACCGCCCCATGACCTCTTTCAGAACAATGCTCCATGATACCAGTCATCACAATGCTCCATGACCATTGTCGTCACAATGCTCCATGCCCCTTTCAACACAATGCTCCATGACAACTGTCATCACAATGCTCCATGGCCTTTGTCATCACAATTATACATGGCCCCTGTGATCACAGTGCTCCATGACCCCTTTCATCACAATGCTCCATGACCACTGTCATCACAATGCCCCATGACCCCTGTCATCACAATGCTCCATGGCCCCTGTCATTACAATGCTCCATGACCACTGTCATCACAATGTTCCATGATCGCTGTAATCACAATGACTCATGACACCTTTCCTCAGAAGGCTCCAGTACGCCTGTCATCACAATGCTCCAATGACCGTCTCATCACAATGCTCCATGATCCCTGTCAGCACAACGTTCCATGACAATTGTCATCACAATGCTCCATGACACCTGTCATCACAATGTTGCCTGCCCATGTCATCAAAATGCTCCATGTCCCCTGTAATCACAATGTTCCATTACACCTGTCTTCACAATGTTCCCTGCCCATGTCATCACAATGCTCCATTACCAATGTAATCAAAAAGTTCGCCTGCCCTTGTCATCAAAATGCTCCATGGCCCCTTTAATCACAATGCTCCATGAACCCTGTCATCACAATGTTCCATGACAGTTGTCATCACAATGCTCCATGACCCTGTAATCACAATGCTCCATGCCCTTGTCATCACAATGCTCCAGAACTCTTGTCATCATAATGATGAATGCTCGTGTCATCACAAAGCTCCATGATACTTGTCATCACAATGTTCCATGGCCTTGTCATTACAATACTCCATGGCCCCTGTCATCACAGTGCTCCATGATACCTTTTATCACAATTCTAGATGACCACTGTCATCACAATGCCCCAAGACACATGTCATCACAATTCGCCATGGCCCTTGCCATCACAATGCTCCATGACCCGTGTCATCACAATGGTCCAGGACACTTGTCATCACAATGATCCATGACCACTTACATCACAATGCTCCTTGACTCCTGTCATCACAATGCTCCATAGCCTATGCATTCGCAATGCTACATGGTCCCTGTAATCACATTGCTCCATGATCCATTTCATCACAATGCTCTATGACCCCTGTCATTACAATGCCACATTATACCTGTCATCACAATGCTCCATGGCCCCTGTCAGCACAATGTTCCATGACAGATGTCATCACTCTCCTCCATGGTCCCTGTAATCACAATGCTCCATTCCCTTGTCAACGCAATGCTCCAGAACTCTTGTCATCATAATGCTCCATGCCCGTCTCATCACAATTCTCCATGACACTTTTCATTAAAATGCTCCATGGCCTTTATCATCACAATGCTCCATGGCCCCTGTTATCACAGTGATCCATGGTACCATTCATCACAATGCTAGATAACCTCTGTCATCACAATGCCCGATGACACCTGTCATCAGAATTGGCCATGGCCCTTGTCATCACAATGCTCCATGCCCTTGTCAACGCAATGCTCCAGAACTCTTGGCATCATAATGCTCCATGCCCGTCTCATCACAATGCTCCATGACACTTGTCATCAAAATGCTCCATGGCCTTTGTCATCACAATGCTCCATGGCCCCTGTTATCACAGTGCTCCATGTTACCTTTCCTCATAATTCTCGATGACCACTGTCATCACAATGCCCCATGACACCTGTCATCACAATTCGCCATGGCCCTTGTCATCACAATGCTCCATGATCCATGTCATCACAATGTTCCTGGACACTTATCATCACAATGAACTATGACCACATTCATCACAATGCTCCATGACCCCTGTCATCACACTGCTCCATGGACTATGCATTCAAAATGCTCCATGGCCCCTGTAATCACATTGCTCCATGATCCCTTTCATAACAATGTTCTATGACCACTCTCATCACGATACCCCATGACGCCTATCATCATAATGCTCCAAGGCCCCTCTCATCACAATGCTCCATGAACCCTGTCATCACAATGTTCCATGACACTTGTCATCACAGTGCTCCATGAACCCCTGTCATCACAATATTCACTGCCCATGTAATCACAATGCTCCTGGTCCCCTGTAATCACAGTGCTCCATACCCTTTTCATCACAATGCTCCAGAACTCTTGTCATCATAATGCTCCATGCCCGTGTCATCACAATGCTTGAAGAACCTTGTCATCACAATGCTCCATGAACCGTGTCATCACAAGGTTCCAGGACCCTTGTCATCACAATGATCCATGACCCCTGTCATCTCAATGCTCCATGATCTTTGTATTCACAATGCTCCCTGGCCCCTATAATTGCGGTGATCCATGACCCCTGTCATCACAATGCTCCCTGGTATATTTCATCACAATTCTAGATGACCACTGTCATCACAGTGCTCCACGGCCCCTGTCGTCAGAGTCCTCCATGATACCTTTCATTACAATTCTACATGACCACTGTCATCACAATGCCCCATGACACCTGTCATCACAATTCGCCATGGCACTTGTCATCACAATGCTCCATGAACCATGTCATCACAATGTTCATGGACACTTGTCATCACAATGCTCCATGACAACTTACATCACAATGCTCCTTGACCCCTGTCATTTCATTGCTCCATGGCCTATGCATTCACAATGCTCCATGGCTCCTGTAAGCACATTGCTCCATGATCCCTTTCATCACAATGCTCCAAGACCGCTGTCATCACAATGCCCCATGACGCCTATCATCATAATGCTCTAAGGCCCCTCTCATCACAATGCTCCATGATCCCTGTCATCACAATGTTCCATGACACTAGTCATCACAGTGCTCCATGACCCCTGTCATCACAATATTCACTGCCCATGTAATCACAATGCTCCTGGTCCCCTGTAATCATAGTGCTCCATACCCTTGTCATCACAATGCTCCAGAACTCTTGTCATCATAATGCTCCATGCCCGTGTCATCACAATCCTTGAAGAACCTTGTCATCACAATGCTCCATGAACCGTGTCATCACAAGGTTCCAGGACCCTTGTCATCACAATGATCCGTGACCCCTGTCATCTCAATGCTCCATGATCTTTGTATTCACAATGCTCCATGGCCTCTATAATTGCGGTGATCCATGACCCCTGTCATCACAATGCTCCCTGGTATATTTCATCACAATTCTAGATGACCACTGTCATCACAGTGCTCCACGGCCCCTGTTATCAGAGTCCTCCCTGATACCTTTAATCACAATTCTATATGACCGCTCTCATCACAATTCCACATGACACCTGTCATCACAATGCTCCATGAACCATGTCATCACAATGTTCATGGACAAGAGTCATCACAATGCTCCATGACAACTTAAATCACAATGCTCCTTGACACCTGTCATTCCATTGCTCCATGGCCTATGCATTCACAATGCTCCATGGCTCCTGTAATCACATTGCTCCATGATCCCTTTCATCACAATACTCCAAGACCGCTGTCATCACAATGCCCCATGACGCCTATCATCATAATGCTCCAAGGCCCCTCTCATCACAATGCTCCATGATCCCTGTCATCACAATGTTCCATGACACTAGTCATCACAGTGCTCCATGACCCCTGTCATCACAATATTCACTGCCCATGTAATCACAATGCTCCTGGTCCCCTGTAATCACAATGCTCCATACCCTTGTCATCACAATGCTCCAGAACTCTTGTCATCATAATGCTCCATTCCCTTGTCATCACAGTTCTCCATGACCACTTTCATCACAATGCTCTATGACCACTGTCATCACAATGCCACATGACACCTGTCATCACAATGCTCTATAGCCCCTGTCAGCACAATGTTCCATGACAGGTATCATCACAATGATCCATGACTGCTGTCATCACAATATTCCCTGCCCTTGTCATTCTCAATGCTCCCTGGCCCCTGTCATCACAATGCTCCATGCTCATATCATCACAATGCTCCATTACCCATGTCATCGATGTGATCCATGACCCCTTTCATCACAATGCTCCATGACCCCAGACATCACAATGCTCCATAGCCCTTGTCATCACAATGCTCCATTAGCCCTGTCATCACAATGTTCCATGACTCTTGTCATCAAAATGCCTCATGATCCATTTAATCACAATGCTCCATGACTCCTTTCATCACATCCTCCATGATACTTGTCATTACACTGCCCCATGACCTTTTTCAGAACAACGCTCCATGATACCAGTCATCACAATGCTCCATGACCATTGTCGTCACAATGCTCCATGCCCCTTTCAACACAATGCTCCATGACAACTGTCATCACAATGCTCCATGGTCTTTGTCATCACAATTATACATGGCCCCTGTGATCACAGTGCTCCATGACCCCTTTCATCACAATGCTCCATGACCACTGTCATCACAATGCCCCATGACCCCTGTCATCACAATGCTCCATGGCCCCTGTCATTACAATGCTCCATGACCACTGTCATCACAATGTTCCATGACAGATGTCACCACTATCCTCCATGGTCCCTGTAATCACAATGCTCCATTCCCTTGTCAACGCAATGCTCCAGAACTGTTGTCATCATAATGTTCCATGCCCGTCTCATCACAATTCTCCATGACACTTTTCATTAAAATGCTCCATGGCCTTTATCATCACAATGCTCCATGGCCCCTGTTATCACATTGATCCATTGTACCTTTCATCACAATGCTAGATAACCTCTGTCATCACAATGCCCGATGACACCTGTCATCAGAATTGGCCATGGCCCTTGTCATCACAATGCTCCATGCCCTTGTCACCACAATGCTCCAGAACTCTGGGCATCATAATGCTCCATGCCCGTCTCATCACAATGCTCCATGACACTTGTCATCAAAATGCTCCATGGCCTTTGTCATCACAATGCTCCATGGCCCCTGTTATCACAGTGCTCCATGTTACCTTTCATCACAATTCTAGATGACCACTGTCATCACAATGCCCCATGACACCTGTCATCACAATTCGCCATGGCCCTTGTCATCACAATGCTCCATGATCCATGTCATCACAATGTTCCTGGACACTTATCATCACAATGAACTATGACCACATTCATCACAATGCTCCATGACCCCTGTCATCACACTGCTCCATGGCCTATGCATTCAAAATGCTCCATGGCCCCTGTAATCACATTGCTCCATGATCCCTTTCATCACAATGCTCCAAGACCGCTGTCATCACAAGGCCCCATGACGCGTATCATCATAATGCTCCAAGGCCCCTCTCATCACAATGCTCCATGAACCCTGTCATCACAATGTTCCATGACACTTGTCATCACAGTGCTCCATGAACCCCTGTCATCACAATATTCACTGCCCATGTAATCACAATGCTCCTGGTCTCCTGTAATCACAGTGCTCCATACACTTTTCATCACATTGCTCCAGAACTCTTGTCATCATAATGCTCCATGCCCGTGTCATCACAATGCTTGAAGAACCTTGTCATCACAATGCTCCATGAACCGTGTCATCACAAGGTTCCAGGACCCTTGTCATCACAATGATCCATGACCCCTGTCATCTCAATGCTCCATGATCTTTGTATTCACAATGCTCCCTGGCCAGTATAATTGCAGTGATCCATGACCCCTGTCATCACAATGCTCCCTGGTATATTTCATCACAATTCTAGATGACCACTGTCATCACAGTGCTCCACGGCCCCTGTCGTCAGAGTCCTCCATGATACCTTTCATTACAATTCTACATGACCACTGTCATCACAATGCCCCATGACACCTGTCATCACAATTCGCCATGGCACTTGTCATCACAAAGCTCCATGAACCATGTCATCACAATGTTCATGGACACTTGTCATCACAATGCTCCATGACAACTTACATCACAATGCTCCTTGACCCCTGTCATTTCATTGCTCCATGGCCTATGCATTCACAATGCTCCAAGGCCCCTCTCATCACAGTGCTCCATGATCCCTCTCATCACAATGTTCCATGACACTAGTCATCACAGTGCTCCATGACCCCTGTCATCACAATATTCACTGCCCATGTAATCACAATGCTCCTGGTCCCCTGTAATCACAATGCTCCATACCCTTTTCATCACAATGCTCCAGAACTCTTGTCATCATAATGCTGCATGCCCGTGTCATCACAGTGCTCCATGTCCACTTTCATCACAATGCTCCTTGACCCCTGTCATCACAATGCTCCATGGCCTATGTATTCACAATGCTCCATGGCCCCTGTAATCACATTGCTCCATGATCCTTTTCATCACAATGCTCTATGACCACTGTCATCACAATGCCACATGACACCTGTCATCACAATGCTCTATAGCCCCTGTCAGCACAATGTTCCATGACAGGTATCATCACAATGATACAAGACTGCTGTCATCAGAATGTTCCCTGCTCTTGTCATCTCAATGCTCCCTGGCCCCTGTTATCACAATGCTCCATGTCCATATCATCACAATGCTCCATTACACATGTCATCGTAGTGATCCATGACCCCTTTCATCACAATGCTGCATGACACCTGTCATCACAATGCTCCATAGCCCTTGTCATCACAATGCTCCATTAGCCCTGTCATCACAATGTTCCATGACTCTTGTCATCAAAATGCCTCATGATCCATTTAATCACAATGCTCCATGACTCCTTTCATCACATCCTCCATGATACTTGTCATTACACTGCCCCATGACCTTTTTCAGAACAATGCTCCATGATACCAGTCATCACAATGCTCCATGACCATTGTCGTCACAATGCTCCATGCCCCTTTCAACACAATGCCCCATGACACCTGTCATCACAATTCGCCATCGCACTTGTCATCACAATGCTCCATGAACCCTGTCATCACAATGTTCCATGACAGTTGTCATCACAATGCTCCATGACCCTGTAATCACATTGCTCCATGCCCTTGTCATCACAATGCTCCAGAACTCTTGTCATCATAATGATGAATGCTCGTGTCATCACAAAGCTCCATGATACTTGTCATCACAATGTTCCATTGCCTTGTCATTACAATACTCCATGGCCCCTGTCATCACCGTGCTCCATGATACCTTTTATCACAATTCTAGATGACCACTGTCATCACAATGCCCCAAGACACATGTCATAACAATTCGCCATGGCCCTTGGCATCACAATGCTCCATGACCCGTGTCATCACAATGGTCCCGGACACTTGTCATCACAATGATCCATGACCACTTACATCACAATGCTCCTTGACTCCTGTCATCACAATGCTCCATAGCCTATGCATTCGCAATGCTACATGGTCCCTGTAATCACATTGCTCCATGATCCATTTCATCACAATGCTCTATGACCACTGTCATTACAATGCCACATTATACCTGTCATCACAATGCTCCATGGCCCCTGTCAGCACAATGTTCCATGACAGATGTCATCACTGTCCTCCATGGTCGCTGTAATCACAATGCTCCATTCCCTTGTCAACGCAATGCTCCAGAACTCTTGTCATCATAATGCTCCATGCCCGTCTCATCACAATTCTCCATGACACTTTTCATTAAAATGCTCCATGGCCTTTATCATCACAATGCTCCATGGCCCCTGTTATCACATTGATCCATTGTACCTTTCATCACAATGCTAGATAACCTCTGTCATCACAATGCCCGATGACACCTGTCATCAGAATTGGCCATGGCCCTTGTCATCACAATGCTCCATGCCCTTGTCAACGCAATGCTCCAGAACTCTTGGCATCATAATGCTCCATGCCCGTCTCATCACAATGCTCCATGACACTTGTCATCAAAATGCTCCATGGCCTTTGTCATCACAATGCTCCATGGCCCCTGTTATCACAGTGCTCCTTGTTACCTTTCCTCATAATTCTCGATGACCACTGTCATCACAATGCCCCATGACACCTGTCATCACAATTCGCCATGGCCCTTGTCATCACAATGCTCCATGATCCATGTCATCACAATGTTCCTGGACACTTATCATCACAATGAACTATGACCACATTCATCACAATGCTCCATGACCCCTGTCATCACACTGCTCCATGGACTATGCATTCAAAATGCTCCATGGCCCCTGTAATCACATTGCTCCATGATCCCTTTCATCACAATGTTCTATGACCACTCTCATCACAATACCCCATGACGCCTATCATCATAATGCTCCAAGGCCCCTCTCATCACAATGCTCCATGAACCCTGTCATCACAATGTTCCATGACACTTGTCATCACAGTGCTCCATGAACCCCTGTCATCACAATATTCACTGCCCATGTAATCACAATGCTCCTGGTCCCCTGTAATCACAGTGCTCCATACCCTTTTCATCACAATGCTCCAGAACTCTTGTCATCATAATGCTCCATGCCCGTGTCATCACAATGCTTGAAGAACCTTGTCATCACAATGCTCCATGAACCGTGTCATCACAAGGTTCCAGGACCCTTGTCATCACAATGATCCATGACCCCTGTCATCTCAATGCTCCATGATCTTTGTATTCACAATGCTCCCTGGCCCCTATAATTGCGGTGATCCATGACCCCTGTCATCACAATGCTCCCTGGTATATTTCATCACAATTCTAGATGACCACTGTCATCACAGTGCTCCACGGCCCCTGTCGTCAGAGTCCTCCATGATACCTTTCATTACAATTCTACATGACCACTGTCATCACAATGCCCCATGACACCTGTCATCACAATTCGCCATGGCACTTGTCATCAAAATGCTCCATGAACCATGTCATCACAATGTTCATGGACACTTGTCATCACAATGCTCCATGACAACTTACATCACAATGCTCCTTGACCCCTGTCATTTCATTGCTCCATGGCCTATGCATTCACAATGCTCCATGGCTCCTGTAAGCACATTGCTCCATGATCCCTTTCATCACAATGCTCCAAGACCGCTGTCATCACAATGCCCCATGACGCCTATCATCATAATGCTCTAAGGCCCCTCTCATCACAATGCTCCATGATCCCTGTCATCACAATGTTCCATGACACTAGTCATCACAGTGCTCCATGACCCCTGTCATCACAATATTCACTGCCCATGTAATCACAATGCTCCTGGTCCCCTGTAATCATAGTGCTCCATACCCTTGTCATCACAATGCTCCAGAACTCTTGTCATCATAATGCTCCATGCCCGTGTCATCACAATGCTTGAAGAACCTTGTCATCACAATGCTCCATGAACCGTGTCATCACAAGGTTCCAGGACCCTTGTCATCACAATGATCCGTGACCCCTGTCATCTCAATGCTCCATGATCTTTGTATTCACAATGCTCCATGGCCTCTATAATTGCGGTGATCCATGACCCCTGTCATCACAATGCTCCCTGGTATATTTCATCACAATTCTAGATGACCACTGTCATCACAGTGCTCCACGGCCCCTGTTATCAGAGTCCTCCCTGATACCTTTAATCACAATTCTATATGACCGCTCTCATCACAATTCCACATGACACCTGTCATCACAATGCTCCATGAACCATGTCATCACAATGTTCATGGACAAGAGTCATCACAATGCTCCATGACAACTTACATCACAATGCTCCTTGACCCCTGTCATTCCATTGCTCCATGGCCTATGCATTCACAATGCTCCATGGCTCCTGTAATCACATTGCTCCATGATCCCTTTCATCACAATACTCCAAGACCGCTGTCATCACAATGCCCCATGACGCCTATCATCATAATGCTCCAAGGCCCCTCTCATCACAATGCTCCATGATCCCTGTCATCACAATGTTCCATGACACTAGTCATCACAGTGCTCCATGACCCCTGTCATCACAATATTCACTGCCCATGTAATCACAATGCTCCTGGTCCCCTGTAAACACAATGCTCCATACCCTTGTCATCACAATGCTCCAGAACTCTTGTCATCATAATGCTCCATTCCCTTGTCATCACAGTTCTCCATGACCACTTTCATCACAATGCTCTATGACCACTGTCATCACAATGCCACATGACACCTGTCATCACAATGCTCTATAGCCCCTGTCAGCACAATGTTCCATGACAGGTATCATCACAATGATCCATGACTGCTGTCATCACAATATTCCCTGCCCTTGTCATTCTCAATGCTCCCTGGCCCCTGTCATCACAATGCTCCATGCTCATATCATCACAATGCTCCATTACCCATGTCATCGATGTGATCCATGACCCCTTTCATCACAATGCTCCATGACCCCAGTCATCACAATGCTCCATAGCCCTTGTCATCACAATGCTCCATTAGCCCTGTCATCACAATGTTCCATGACTCTTGTCATCAAAATGCCTCATGATCCATTTAATCACAATGCTCCATGACTCCTTTCATCACATCCTCCATGATACTTGTCATTACACTGCCCCATGACCTTTTTCAGAACAATGCTCCATGATACCAGTCATCACAATGCTCCATGACCATTGTCGTCACAATGCTCCATGCCCCTTTCAACACAATGCTCCATGACAACTGTCATCACAATGCTCCATGGTCTTTGTCATCACAATTATACATGGCCCCTGTGATCACAGTGCTCCATGACCCCTTTCATCACAATGCTCCATGACCACTGTCATCACAATGCCCCATGACCCCTGTCATCACAATGCTCCATGGCCCCTGTCATTACAATGCTCCATGACCACTGTCATCACAATGTTCCATGATCGCTGTAATCACAATGACCCATGACACCTTTCCTCAGAAGGCTCCAGTACGCCTGTCATCACAATGCTCCAATGACCGTCTCATCACAATGCTCCATGATCCCTGTCAGCACAACGTTCCATGACAATTGTCATCACAATGCTCCATGACACCTGTCATCACAATGTTGCCTGCCCATGTCATCAAAATGCTCCATGTCCCCTGTAATCACAATGTTCCATTACACCTGTCTTCACAATGTTCCCTGCCCATGTCATCACAATGCTCCATTACCAATGTAATCAAAATGTTCGCCTGCCCTTGTCATCAAAATGCTCCATGGCCCCTTTAATCACAATGCTCCATGAACCCTGTCATCACAATGTTCCATGACAGTTGTCATCACAATGCTCCATGACCCTGTAATCACAATGCTCCATGACCTTGTCATCACAATGCTCCAGAACTCTTGTCATCATAATGATGAATGCTCGTGTCATCACAAAGCTCCATGATACTTGTCATCACAATGTTCCATGGCCTTGTCATTACAATACTCCATGGCCCCTGTCATCACAGTGCTCCATGATACCTTTTATCACAATTCTAGATGACCACTGTCATCACAATGCCCCAAGACACATGTCATCACAATTCGCCATGGCCCTTGCCATCACAATGCTCCATGACCCGTGTCATCACAATGGTCCAGGACACTTGTCATCACAATGATCCATGACCACTTACATCACAATGCTCCTTGACTCCTGTCATCACAATGCTCCATAGCCTATGCATTCGCAATGCTACATGGTCCCTGTAATCACATTGCTCCATGATCCATTTCATCACAATGCTCTATGACCCCTGTCATTACAATGCCACATTATACCTGTCATCACAATGCTCCATGGCCCCTGTCAGCACAATGTTCCATGACAGATGTCATCACTCTCCTCCATGGTCCCTGTAATCACAATGCTCCATTCCCTTGTCAACGCAATGCTCCAGAACTCTTGTCATCATAATGCTCCATGCCCGTCTCATCACAATTCTCCATGACACTTTTCATTAAAATGCGCCATGGCCTTTATCATCACAATGCTCCATGGCCCCTGTTATCACAGTGATCCATGGTACCTTTCATCACAATGCTAGATAACCTCTGTCATCACAATGCCCGAGGACACCTGTCATCAGAATTGGCCATGGCCCTTGTCATCACAATGCTCCATGCCCTTGTCACCACAATGCTCCAGAACTCTGGGCATCATAATGCTCCATGCCCGTCTCATCACAATGCTCCATGACACTTGTCATCAAAATGCTCCATGGCCTTTGTCATCACAATGCTCCATGGCCCCTGTTATCACAGTGCTCCATGTTACCTTTCATCACAATTCTAGATGACCACTGTCATCACAATGCCCCATGACACCTGTCATCACAATTCGCCATGGCCCTTGTCATCACAATGCTCCATGATCCATGTCATCACAATGTTCCTGGACACTTATCATCACAATGAACTATGACCACATTCATCACAATGCTCCATGACCCCTGTCATCACACTGCTCCATGGCCTATGCATTCAAAATGCTCCATGGCCCCTGTAATCACATTGCTCCATGATCCCTTTCATCACAATGCTCCAAGACCGCTGTCATCACAAGGCCCCATGACGCGTATCATCATAATGCTCCAAGGCCCCTCTCATCACAATGCTCCATGAACCCTGTCATCACAATGTTCCATGACACTTGTCATCACAGTGCTCCATGAACCCCTGTCATCACAATATTCACTGCCCATGTAATCACAATGCTCCTGGTCTCCTGTAATCACAGTGCTCCATACCCTTTTCATCACAATGCTCCAGAACTCTTGTCATCATAATGCTCCATGCCCGTGTCATCACAATGCTTGAAGAACCTTGTCATCACAATGCTCCATGAACCGTGTCATCACAAGGTTCCAGGACCCTTGTCATCACAATGATCCATGACCCCTGTCATCTCAATGCTCCATGATCTTTGTATTCACAATGCTCCATGGCCCCTATAATTGCGGTGATCCATGACCCCTGTCATCACAATGCTCCCTGGTATATTTCATCACAATTCTAGATGACCACTGTCATCACAGTGCTCCACGGCCCCTGTCGTCAGAGTCCTCCATGATACCTTTCATTACAATTCTACATGACCACTGTCATCACAATGCCCCATGACACCTGTCATCACAATTCGCCATGGCACTTGTCATCACAAAGCTCCATGAACCATGTCATCACAATGTTCATGGACACTTGTCATCACAATGCTCCATGACAACTTACATCACAATGCTCCTTGACCCCTGTCATTTCATTGCTCCATGGCCTATGCATTCACAATGCTCCATGGCCCCTGTAATCACATTGCTCCATGATCCCTCTCATCACAATGTTCCATGACACTAGTCATCACAGTGCTCCATGACCCCTGTCATCACAATATTCACTGCCCATGTAATCACAATGCTCCTGGTCCCCTGTAATAACAATGCTCCATACCCTTTTCATCACAATGCTCCAGAACTCTTGTCATCATAATGCTGCATGCCCGTGTCATCACAGTGCTCCATGTCCACTTTCATCACAATGCTCCTTGACCCCTGTCATCACAATGCTCCATGGCCTATGTATTCACAATGCTCCATGGCCCCTGTAATCACATTGCTCCATGATCCTTTTCATCACAATGCTCTATGACCACTGTCATCACAATGCTACATGACACCTGTCATCACAATGCTTTATAGCCCCTGTCAGCACAATGTTCCATGACAGGTATCATCACAATGATACAAGACTGCTGTCATCAGAATGTTCCCTGCTCTTGTCATCTCAATGCTCCCTGGCCCCTGTTATCACAATGCTCCATGTCCATATCATCACAATGCTCCATTACACATGTCATCGTAGTGATCCATGACCCCTTTCATCACAATGCTGCATGACACCTGTCATCACAATGCTCCATAGCCCTTGTCATCACAATGCTCCATTAGCCCTGTCATCACAATGTTCCATGACTCTTGTCATCAAAATGCCTCATGATCCATTTAATCACAATGCTCCATGACTCCTTTCATCACATCCTCCATGATACTTGTCATTACACTGCCCCATGACCTTTTTCAGAACAATGCTCCATGATACCAGTCATCACAATGCTCCATGACCATTGTCGTCACAATGCTCCATGCCCCTTTCAACACAATGCCCCATGACACCTGTCATCACAATTCGCCATCGCACTTGTCATCACAATGCTCCATGAACCCTGTCATCACAATGTTCCATGACAGTTGTCATCACAATGCTCCATGACCCTGTAATCACATTGCTCCATGCCCTTGTCATCACAATGCTCCAGAACTCTTGTCATCATAATGATGAATGCTCGTGTCATCACAAAGCTCCATGATACTTGTCATCACAATGTTCCATTGCCTTGTCATTACAATACTCCATGGCCCCTGTCATCACAGTGCTCCATGATACCTTTTATCACAATTCTAGATGACCACTGTCATCACAATGCCCCAAGACACATGTCATAACAATTCGCCATGGCCCTTGGCATCACAATGCTCCATGACCCGTGTCATCACAATGGTCCCGGACACTTGTCATCACAATGATCCATGACCACTTACATCACAATGCTCCTTGACTCCTGTCATCACAATGCTCCATAGCCTATGCATTCGCAATGCTACATGGTCCCTGTAATCACATTGCTCCATGATCCATTTCATCACAATGCTCTATGACCACTGTCATTACAATGCCACATTATACCTGTCATCACAATGCTCCATGGCCCCTGTCAGCACAATGTTCCATGACAGATGTCATCACTGTCCTCCATGGTCGCTGTAATCACAATGCTCCATTCCCTTGTCAACGCAATGCTCCAGAACTCTTGTCATCATAATGCTCCATGCCCGTCTCATCACAATTCTCCATGACACTTTTCATTAAAATGCTCCATGGCCTTTATCATCACAATGCTCCATGGCCCCTGTTATCACATTGATCCATTGTACCTTTCATCACAATGCTAGATAACCTCAGTCATCACAATGCCCGATGACACCTGTCATCAGAATTGGCCATGGCCCTTGTCATCACAATGCTCCATGCCCTTGTCAACGCAATGCTCCAGAACTCTTGGCATCATAATGCTCCATGCCCGTCTCATCACAATGCTCCATGACACTTGTCATCAAAATGCTCCATGGCCTTTGTCATCACAATGCTCCATGGCCCCTGTTATCACAGTGCTCCTTGTTACCTTTCCTCATAATTCTCGATGACCACTGTCATCACAATGCCCCATGACACCTGTCATCACAATTCGCCATGGCCCTTGTCATCACAATGCTCCATGATCCATGTCATCACAATGTTCCTGGACACTTATCATCACAATGAACTATGACCACATTCATCACAATGCTCCATGACCCCTGTCATCACACTGCTCCATGGACTATGCATTCAAAATGCTCCATGGCCCCTGTAATCACATTGCTCCATGATCCCTTTCATCACAATGTTCTATGACCACTCTCATCACAATACCCCATGACGCCTATCATCATAATGCTCCAAGGCCCCTCTCATCACAATGCTCCATGAACCCTGTCATCACAATGTTCCATGACACTTGTCATCACAGTGCTCCATGAACCCCTGTCATCACAATATTCACTGCCCATGTAATCACAATGCTCCTGGTCCCCTGTAATCACAGTGCTCCATTCCCTTTTCATCACAATGCTCCAGAACTCTTGTCATCATAATGCTCCATGCCCGTGTCATCACAATGCTTGAAGAACCTTGTCATCACAATGCTCCATGAACCGTGTCATCACAAGGTTCCAGGACCCTTGTCATCACAATGATCCATGACCCCTGTCATCTCAATGCTCCATGATCTTTGTATTCACAATGCTCCCTGGCCCCTATAATTGCGGTGATCCATGACCCCTGTCATCACAATGCTCCCTGGTATATTTCATCACAATTCTAGATGACCACTGTCATCACAGTGCTCCACGGCCCCTGTCGTCAGAGTCCTCCATGATACCGTTCATTACAATTCTACATGACCACTGTCATCACAATGCCGCATGACACCTGTCATCACAATTCGCCATGGCACTTGTCATCACAATGCTCCATGAACCATGTCATCACAATGTTCATGGACAATAGTCATGACAATGCTCCATGACAACTTACATCACAATGCTCCTTGACCCCTGTCATTTCATTGCTCCATGGCCTATGCATTCACAATGCTCCATGGTCCCTGTAATCACAATGCTCCATACCCTTGTCATCGCAATGCTCCAGATCACTTCTCATCATAATGCTCCATGCCCGTGTCATCACAATGCTCCATGGCCCCTGTCATCACAGTGCTCCGTGATACCTTTCATCCTAATGATAGATGACCACTGTCATCACAATGCTCCATGACACCTGTCATCAGAATTGGCCATGGCCCTTGTCATCACAATGCTCCAGGACACTTGTCTTCACAATGTTCCATGGCGCATTTCATCACAATGCTCCATGACCACTTTCATCAAATTGCTCCATGATGCCTGTCATCACAATGCTCCATGGCCTTTGTCATCAAAATTCTACATGGCCCCTGTAATAACAGTGCTTCAGGACAACTTTTATCACAATGCTCCATGACCACTCTCATCACAATGCCAGATAAGACCTTTCATGACAATGCTCCATGGCCCTTGTCATCACAATATTCTATGACTTCTGTCATCACAATGCTCCATGGCCCTGTCATCACAATGCCCCATCACCCCTGCTATTACAATGCTCCATGACCCCTGTCGTCGCAATGCTCCGAAACCCTTGTCATCACAATATTCCATGATCCGTGTAATCACGATGATCCATGAACCATTTCTGTACAATGCTCCAGTACCCCTTTCATTAAAATGCTCCATGGCACTTGTCATCAGAATGCTCCAGGAACCCTTCCATCACAATAATCCATGACCCGTTTCGTCACAATTCTCCAGGACCGCTTTCATCACAATGCTCCATTCCCTTGTCATCTCAATGCTTCATGGCCCCTGTCATCAAAATGATTCATGCCCTTGTCATCAAAATGCTCCAGAACTCTTGTCATCACTATGCTCCATGACCATGTCATCAAAATGCTGCATGGCCCCTGTCATCACAATGCTGCATGACCCCTGTCATCACAATGCTCCATGCCCGTATCATCACAATGCTCCATTACCCATGTCATCGTAGTGATCCATGACCCCTTACAGCACAATGCTGCATGACACCTGTCATCACAATGCTCCGTGGTCTTTGTCATCACAATGCTCCATGACCACTGTCATCACCATGCCCCATGACCCCATTCATCACAATGCTCCATAGCCCTTGTCATCACAATGCTCCATTAGCGCTGTCATCACAATGTTCCATGACTCTTGTCATCAAAATGCCTCATGATCCATTTAATCACAATGCTCCATGACTCCTTTCATCACATCCTCCATGATACTTGTCATTACACTGCCCCATGACCTCTTTCAGAACAATGCTCCATGATACCAGTCATCACAATGCTCCATGACCATTGTCGTCACAATGCTCCATGCCCCTTTCAACACAATGCTCCATGACAACTGTCATCACAATGCTCCATGGCCTTTGTCATCACAATTATACATGGCCCCTGTGATCACAGTGCTCCATGACCCCTTTCATCACAATGCTCCATGACCACTGTCATCACAATGCCCCATGACCCCTGTCATCACAATGCTCCATGACCCCTGTCATTACAATGCTCCATGACCACTGTCATCACAATGTTCCATGATCGCTGTAATCACAATGACTCATGACACCTTTCCTCAGAAGGCTCCAGTACGCCTGTCATCACAATGCTCCAATGACCGTCTCATCACAATGCTCCATGATCCCTGTCAGCACAACGTTCCATGACAATTGTCATCACAATGCTCCATGACACCTGTCATCACAATGTTGCCTGCCCATGTCATCAAAATGCTCCATGTCCCCTGTAATCACAATGTTCCATTACACCTGTCTTCACAATGTTCCCTGCCCATGTCATCACAATGCTCCATTACCAATGTAATCAAAATGTTCGCCTGCCCTTGTCATCAAAATGCTCCATGGCCCCTTTAATCACAATGCTCCATGAACCCTGTCATCACAATGTTCCATGACAGTTGTCATCACAATGCTCCATGACCCTGTAATCACAATGCTCCATGCCCTTGTCATCACAATGCTCCAGAACTCTTGTCATCATAATGATGAATGCTCGTGTCATCACAAAGCTCCATGATACTTGTCATCACAATGTTCCATGGCCTTGTCATTACAATACTCCATGGCCCCTGTCATCACAGTGCTCCATGATACCTTTTATCACAATTCTAGATGACCACTGTCATCACAATGCCCCAAGACACATGTCATCACAATTCGCCATGGCCCTTGCCATCACAATGCTCCATGACCCGTGTCATCACAATGGTCCAGGATACTTTTCATCACAATGATCCATGACCACTTACATCACAATGCTCCTTGACTCCTGTCATCACAATGCTCCATAGCCTATGCATTCGCAATGCTACATGGTCCCTGTAATCACATTGCTCCATGATCCATTTCATCACAATGCTCTATGACCACTGTCATTACAATGCCACATTATACCTGTCATCACAATGCTCCATGGCCCCTTTCAGCACAATGTTCCATGACAGATGTCATCAATCTCCTCCATGGTCCCTGTAATCACAATGCTCCATTCCCTTGTCAACGCAATGCTCCAGAACTCTTGTCATCATAATGCTCCATGCCCGTCTCATCACAATTCTCCATGACAGTTTTCATTAAAATGCTCCATGGCCTTTATCATCACAATGCTCCATGGCCCCTGTTATCACAGTGATCCATGGTACCTTTCATCACAATGCTAGATAACCTCTGTCATCACAATGCCCGATGACACCTGTCATCAGAATTGGCCATGGCCCTTGTCATCACAATGCTCCATGCCCTTGTCAACGCAATGCTCCAGAACTCTTGGCATCATAATGCTCCATGCCCGTCTCATCACAATGCTCCATGACACTTGTCATCAAAATGCTCCATGGCCTTTGTCATCACAATGCTCCATGGCCCCTGTTATCACAGTGCTCCATGTTACCTTTCCTCATAATTCTCGATGACCACTGTCATCACAATGCCCCATGACACCTGTCATCACAATTCGCCATGGCCCTTGTCATCACAATGCTCCATGATCCATGTCATCACAATGTTCCTGGACACTTATCATCACAATGAACTATGACCACATTCATCACAATGCTCCATGACCCCTGTCATCACACTGCTCCATGGACTATGCATTCAAAATGCTCCATGGCCCCTGTAATCACATTGCTCCATGATCCCTTTCATCACAATGTTCTATGACCACTCTCATCACAATACCCCATGACGCCTATCATCATAATGCTCCAAGGCCCCTCTCATCACAATGCTCCATGAACCCTGTCATCACAATGTTCCATGACACTTGTCATCACAGTGCTCCATGAACCCCTGTCATCACAATATTCACTGCCCATGTAATCACAATGCTCCTGGTCCCCTGTAATCACAGTGCTCCATTCCCTTTTCATCACAATGCTCCAGAACTCTTGTCATCATAATGCTCCATGCCCGTGTCATCACAATGCTTGAAGAACCTTGTCATCACAATGCTCCATGAACCGTGTCATCACAAGGTTCCAGGACCCTTGTCATCACAATGATCCATGACCCCTGTCATCTCAATGCTCCATGATCTTTGTATTCACAATGCTCCCTGGCCCCTATAATTGCGGTGATCCATGACCCCTGTCATCACAATGCTCCCTGGTATATTTCATCACAATTCTAGATGACCACTGTCATCACAGTGCTCCACGGCCCCTGTCGTCAGAGTCCTCCATGATACCGTTCATTACAATTCTACATGACCACTGTCATCACAATGCCGCATGACACCTGTCATCACAATTCGCCATGGCACTTGTCATCACAATGCTCCATGAACCATGTCATCACAATGTTCATGGACAATAGTCATGACAATGCTCCATGACAACTTACATCACAATGCTCCTTGACCCCTGTCATTTCATTGCTCCATGGCCTATGCATTCACAATGCTCCATGGTCCCTGTAATCACAATGCTCCATACCCTTGTCATCGCAATGCTCCAGATCACTTCTCATCATAATGCTCCATGCCCGTGTCATCACAATGCTCCATGGCCCCTGTCATCACAGTGCTCCGTGATACCTTTCATCCTAATGATAGATGACCACTGTCATCACAATGCTCCATGACACCTGTCATCAGAATTGGCCATGGCCCTTGTCATCACAATGCTCCAGGACACTTGTCTTCACAATGTTCCATGGCGCATTTCATCACAATGCTCCATGACCACTTTCATCAAATTGCTCCATGATGCCTGTCATCACAATGCTCCATGGCCTTTGTCATCAAAATTCTACATGGCCCCTGTAATAACAGTGCTTCAGGACAACTTTTATCACAATGCTCCATGACCACTCTCATCACAATGCCAGATAAGACCTTTCATGACAATGCTCCATGGCCCTTGTCATCACAATATTCTATGACTTCTGTCATCACAATGCTCCATGGCCCTGTCATCACAATGCCCCATCACCCCTGCTATTACAATGCTCCATGACCCCTGTCGTCGCAATGCTCCGAAACCCTTGTCATCACAATATTCCATGATCCGTGTAATCACGATGATCCATGAACCATTTCTGTACAATGCTCCAGTACCCCTTTCATTAAAATGCTCCATGGCACTTGTCATCAGAATGCTCCAGGAACCCTTCCATCACAATAATCCATGACCCGTTTCGTCACAATTCTCCAGGACCGCTTTCATCACAATGCTCCATTCCCTTGTCATCTCAATGCTTCATGGCCCCTGTCATCAAAATGATTCATGCCCTTGTCATCAAAATGCTCCAGAACTCTTGTCATCACTATGCTCCATGACCATGTCATCAAAATGCTGCATGGCCCCTGTCATCACAATGCTGCATGACCCCTGTCATCACAATGCTCCATGCCCGTATCATCACAATGCTCCATTACCCATGTCATCGTAGTGATCCATGACCCCTTACAGCACAATGCTGCATGACACCTGTCATCACAATGCTCCGTGGTCTTTGTCATCACAATGCTCCATGACCACTGTCATCACCATGCCCCATGACCCCATTCATCACAATGCTCCATAGCCCTTGTCATCACAATGCTCCATTAGCGCTGTCATCACAATGTTCCATGACTCTTGTCATCAAAATGCCTCATGATCCATTTAATCACAATGCTCCATGACTCCTTTCATCACATCCTCCATGATACTTGTCATTACACTGCCCCATGACCTCTTTCAGAACAATGCTCCATGATACCAGTCATCACAATGCTCCATGACCATTGTCGTCACAATGCTCCATGCCCCTTTCAACACAATGCTCCATGACAACTGTCATCACAATGCTCCATGGCCTTTGTCATCACAATTATACATGGCCCCTGTGATCACAGTGCTCCATGACCCCTTTCATCACAATGCTCCATGACCACTGTCATCACAATGCCCCATGACCCCTGTCATCACAATGCTCCATGACCCCTGTCATTACAATGCTCCATGACCACTGTCATCACAATGTTCCATGATCGCTGTAATCACAATGACTCATGACACCTTTCCTCAGAAGGCTCCAGTACGCCTGTCATCACAATGCTCCAATGACCGTCTCATCACAATGCTCCATGATCCCTGTCAGCACAACGTTCCATGACAATTGTCATCACAATGCTCCATGACACCTGTCATCACAATGTTGCCTGCCCATGTCATCAAAATGCTCCATGTCCCCTGTAATCACAATGTTCCATTACACCTGTCTTCACAATGTTCCCTGCCCATGTCATCACAATGCTCCATTACCAATGTAATCAAAATGTTCGCCTGCCCTTGTCATCAAAATGCTCCATGGCCCCTTTAATCACAATGCTCCATGAACCCTGTCATCACAATGTTCCATGACAGTTGTCATCACAATGCTCCATGACCCTGTAATCACAATGCTCCATGCCCTTGTCATCACAATGCTCCAGAACTCTTGTCATCATAATGATGAATGCTCGTGTCATCACAAAGCTCCATGATACTTGTCATCACAATGTTCCATGGCCTTGTCATTACAATACTCCATGGCCCCTGTCATCACAGTGCTCCATGATACCTTTTATCACAATTCTAGATGACCACTGTCATCACAATGCCCCAAGACACATGTCATCACAATTCGCCATGGCCCTTGCCATCACAATGCTCCATGACCCGTGTCATCACAATGGTCCAGGATACTTTTCATCACAATGATCCATGACCACTTACATCACAATGCTCCTTGACTCCTGTCATCACAATGCTCCATAGCCTATGCATTCGCAATGCTACATGGTCCCTGTAATCACATTGCTCCATGATCCATTTCATCACAATGCTCTATGACCACTGTCATTACAATGCCACATTATACCTGTCATCACAATGCTCCATGGCCCCTTTCAGCACAATGTTCCATGACAGATGTCATCAATCTCCTCCATGGTCCCTGTAATCACAATGCTCCATTCCCTTGTCAACGCAATGCTCCAGAACTCTTGTCATCATAATGCTCCATGCCCGTCTCATCACAATTCTCCATGACAGTTTTCATTAAAATGCTCCATGGCCTTTATCATCACAATGCTCCATGGCCCCTGTTATCACAGTGATCCATGGTACCTTTCATCACAATGCTAGATAACCTCTGTCATCACAATGCCCGATGACACCTGTCATCAGAATTGGCCATGGCCCTTGTCATCACAATGCTCCATGCCCTTGTCAACGCAATGCTCCAGAACTCTTGGCATCATAATGCTCCATGCCCGTCTCATCACAATGCTCCATGACACTTGTCATCAAAATGCTCCATGGCCTTTGTCATCACAATGCTCCATGGCCCCTGTTATCACAGTGCTCCATGTTACCTTTCCTCATAATTCTCGATGACCACTGTCATCACAATGCCCCATGACACCTGTCATCACAATTCGCCATGGCACTTGTCATCACAATGCTCCATGATCCATGTCATCACAATGTTCCTGGACACTTATCATCACAATGAACTATGACCACATTCATCACAATGCTCCATGACCCCTGTCATCACACTGCTCCATGGACTATGCATTCAAAATGCTCCATGGCCCCTGTAATCACATTGCTCCATGATCCCTTTCATCACAATGTTCTATGACCACTCTCATCACAATACCCCATGATGCCTATCATCATAATGCTCCAAGGCCCCTCTCATCACAATGCTCCATGAACCCTGTCATCACAATGTTCCATGACACTTGTCATCACAGTGCTCCATGAACACCTGTCATCACAATATTCACTGCCCATGTAATCACAATGCTCCTGGTCCCCTGTAATCACAGTGCTCCATACCCTTTTCATCACAATGCTCCAGAACTCTTGTCATCATAATGCTCCATGCCCGTGTCATCACAATGCTTGAAGAACCTTGTCATCACAATGCTCCATGAACCGTGTCATCACAAGGTTCCAGGACCCTTGTCATCACAATGATCCATGACCCCTGTCATCTCAATGCTCCATGATCTTTGTATTCACAATGCTCCCTGGCCCCTATAATTGCGGTGATCCATGACCCCTGTCATCACAATGCTCCCTGGTATATTTCATCACAATTCTAGATGACCACTGTCATCACAGTGCTCCACGGCCCCTGTCGTCAGAGTCCTCCATGATACCGTTCATTACAATTCTACATGACCACTGTCATCACAATGCCGCATGACACCTGTCATCACAATTCGCCATGGCACTTGTCATCACAATGCTCCATGAACCATGTCATCACAATGTTCATGGACAATAGTCATGACAATGCTCCATGACAACTTACATCACAATGCTCCTTGACCCCTGTCATTTCATTGCTCCATGGCCTATGCATTCACAATGCTCCATGGTCCCTGTAATCACAATGCTCCATACCCTTGTCATTGCAATGCTCCAGATCACTTCTCATCATAATGCTCCATTCCCGTGTCATCACAATGCTCCATGGCTCCTGTCATCACAGTGCTCCGTGATACCTTTCATCATAATGATAGATGACCACTGTCATCACAATGCTCCATGACACCTGTCATCAGAATTGGCCATGGCCCTTGTCATCACAATGCTCCAGGACACTTGTCTTCACAATGTTCCATGGCGCATTTCATCACAATGCTCCATGACCACTTTCATCAAATTGCTCCATGATGCCTGTCATCACAATGCTCCATGGCCTTTGTCATCAAAATTCTACATGGCCCCTGTAATAACAGTGCTTCAGGACAACTTTTATCACAATGCTCCATGACCACTCTCATCACAATGCCAGATAAGACCTTTCATGACAATGCTCCATGGCCCTTGTCATCACAATATTCTATGACTTCTGTCATCACAATGCTCCATGCCCCTGTCATCACAATGCCCCATCACCCCTGCTATTACAATGCTCCATGACCCCTGTCGTCGCAATGCTCTGAAACCCTTGTCATCACAATATTCCATGATCCGTGTAATCACGATGATCCATGAACCATTTCTGTACAATGCTCCAGTACCCCTTTCATTAAAATGCTCCATGGCACTTGTCATCAGAATGCTCCAGGAACCCTTCCATCACAATAATCCATGACCCGTTTCCTCACAATTCTCCAGGACCGCTTTCATCACAATGCTCCATTCCCTTGTCATCTCAATGCTTCATGGCCCCTGTCATCAAAATGATCCATGCCCTCGTCATCAAAATGCTCCAGAACTCTTGTCATCACTATGCTCCATGCCCATGTCATCAAAATGCTGCATGGCCCCTGTCATCACAATGCTGCATGACCCCTGTCATCACAATGCTCCATGCCCGTATCATCACAATGCTCCATTACCCATGTCATCGTAGTGATCCATGACCCCTTTCATCACAATGCTGCATGACACCTGTCATCACAATGCTCCGTGGTCTTTGTCATCACAATGCTCCATGACCACTGTCATCACCATGCCCCATGACCCCATTCATCACAATGCTCCATAGCCCTTGTCATCACAATGCTCCATTAGCCCTGTCATCACAATGTTCCATGACTCTTGTCATCAAAATGCCTCATGATCCATTTAATCACAATGCTCCATGACTCCTTTCATCACATCCTCCATGATACTTGTCATTACACCGCCCCATGACCTCTTTCAGAACAATGCTCCATGATACCAGTCATCACAATGCTCCATGACCATTGTCGTCACAATGCTCCATGCCCCTTTCAACACAATGCTCCATGACAACTGTCATCACAATGCTCCATGGCCTTTGTCATCACAATTATACATGGCCCCTGTGATCACAGTGCTCCATGACCCCTTTCATCACAATGCTCCATGACCACTGTCATCACAATGCCCCATGACCCCTGTCATCACAATGCTCCATGGCCCCTGTCATTACAATGCTCCATGACCACTGTCATCACAATGTTCCATGATCGCTGTAATCACAATGACTCATGACACCTTTCCTCAGAAGGCTCCAGTACGCCTGTCATCACAATGCTCCAATGACCGTCTCATCACAATGCTCCATGATCCCTGTCAGCACAACGTTCCATGACAATTGTCATCACAATGCTCCATGACACCTGTCATCACAATGTTGCCTGCCCATGTCATCAAAATGCTCCATGTCCCCTGTAATCACAATGTTCCATTACACCTGTCTTCACAATGTTCCCTGCCCATGTCATCACAATGCTCCATTACCAATGTAATCAAAATGTTCGCCTGCCCTTGTCATCAAAATGCTCCATGGCCCCTTTAATCACAATGCTCCATGAACCCTGTCATCACAATGTTCCATGACAGTTGTCATCACAATGCTCCATGACCCTGTAATCACAATGCTCCATGCCCTTGTCATCACGATGCTCCAGAACTCTTGTCATCATAATGATGAATGCTCGTGTCATCACAAAGCTCCATGATACTTGTCATCACAATGTTCCATGGCCTTGTCATTACAATACTCCATGGCCCCTGTCATCACAGTGCTCCATGATACCTTTTATCACAATTCTAGATGACCACTGTCATCACAATGCCCCAAGACACATGTCATCACAATTCGCCATGGCCCTTGCCATCACAATGCTCCATGACCCGTGTCATCACAATGGTCCAGGACACTTGTCATCACAATGATCCATGACCCCTGTCATCACACTGCTCCATGGCCTATGCATTCAAAATGCTCCATGGCCCCTGTAATCACATTGCTCCATGATCCCTTTCATCACGATGTTCTATGACCACTCTCATCACAATACCCCATGACGCCTATCATCATAATGCTCCAAGGCCCCTCTCATCACAATGCTCCATGAACCCTGTCATCACAATGTTCCATGACACTTGTCATCACAGTGCTCCATGAACCCCTGTCATCACAATATTCACTGCCCATGTAATCACAATGCTCCTGGTCTCCTGTAATCACAGTGCTCCATACCCTTTTCATCACAATGCTCCAGAACTCTTGTCATCATAATGCTCCATGCCCGTGTCATCACAATGCTTGAAGAACCTTGTCATCACAATGCTCCATGAACCGTGTCATCACAAGGTTCTAGGACCCTTGTCATCACAATGATCCATGACCCCTGTCATCTCAATGCTCCATGATCTTTGTATTCACAATGCTCCCTGGCCCCTATAATTGCGGTGATCCATGACCCCTGTCATCACAATGCTCCCTGGTATATTTCATCACAATTCTAGATGACCACTGTCATCACAGTGCTCCACGGCCCCTGTCGTCAGAGTCCTCCATGATACCTTTCATTACAATTCTACATGACCACTGTCATCACAATGCCCCATGACACCTGTCATCACAATTCGCCATGGCACTTGTCATCACAATGCTCCATGAACCATGTCATCACAATGTTCATGGACACTTGTCATCACAATGCTCCATGACAACTTACATCACAATGCTCCTTGACCCCTGTCATTTCATTGCTCCATGGCCTATGCATTCACAATGCTCCATGGCTCCTGTAAGCACATTGCTCCATGATCCCTTTCATCAAAATGCTCCAAGACCGCTGTCATCACAATGCCCCATGACGCCTATCATCATAATGCTCTAAGGCCCCTCTCATCACAATGCTCCATGATCCCTGTCATCACAATGTTCCATGACACTAGTCATCACAGTGCTCCATGACCCCTGTCATCAAAATATTCACTGCCCATGTAATCACAATGCTCCTGGTCCCCTGTTATCATAGTGCTCCATACCCTTGTCATCACAATGCTCCAGAACTCTTGTCATCATAATGCTCCATGCTTGTGTCATCACAATGCTTGAAGAACCTTGTCATCACAATGCTCCATGAACCGTGTCATCACAAGGTTCCAGGACCCTTGTCATCACAATGATCCGTGACCCCTGTCATCTCAATGCTCCATGATCTTTGTATTCACAATGCTCCATGGCCTCTATAATTGCGGTGATCCATGACCCCTGTCATCACAATGCTCCCTGGTATATTTCATCACAATTCTAGATGACCACTGTCATCACAGTGCTCCACGGCCCCTGTTATCAGAGTCCTCCCTGATACCTTTAATCACAATTCTATATGACCGCTCTCATCACAATTCCACATGACACCTGTCATCACAATGCTCCATGAACCATGTCATCACAATGTTCATGGACAAGAGTCATCACAATGCTCCATGACAACTTACATCACAATGCTCCTTGACCCCTGTCATTCCATTGCTCCATGGCCTATGCATTCACAATGCTCCATGGCTCCTGTAATCACATTGCTCCATGATCCCTTTCATCACAATACTCCAAGACCGCTGTCATCACAATGCCCCATGACGCCTATCATCATAATGCTCCAAGGCCCCTCTCATCACAATGCTCCATGATCCCTGTCATCACAATGTTCCATGACACTAGTCATCACAGTGCTCCATGACCCCTGTCATCACAATGCCACATGACACCTGTCATCACAATGCTCTATAGCCCCTGTCAGCACAATGTTCCATGACAGGTATCATCACAATGATCCATGACTGCTGTCATCACAATGTTCCCTGCCCTTGTCATTCTCAATGCTCCCTGGCCCCTGTCATCACAATGCTCCATGCTCATATCATCACAATGCTCCATTACCCATGTCATCGATGTGATCCATGACCCCTTTCATCACAATGCTCCATGACCCCAGTCATCACAATGCTCCATAGCCCTTGTCATCACAATGCTCCATTAGCCCTGTCATCACAATGTTCCATGACTCTTGTCATCAAAATGCCTCATGATCCATTTAATCACAATGCTCCATGACTCCTTTCATCACATCCTCCATGATACTTGTCATTACACTGCCCCATGACCTTTTTCAGAACAATGCTCCATGATACCAGTCATCACAATGCTCCATGACCATTGTCGTCACAATGCTCCATGCCCCTTTCAACACAATGCTCCATGACAACTGTCATCACAATGCTCCATGGTCTTTGTCATCACAATTATACATGGCCCCTGTGATCACAGTGCTCCATGACCCCTTTCATCACAATGCTCCATGACCACTGTCATCACAATGCCCCATGACCCCTGTCATCACAATGCTCCATGGCCCCTGTCATTACAATGCTCCATGACCACTGTCATCACAATGTTCCATGACAGATGTCACCACTATCCTCCATGGTCCCTGTAATCACAATGCTCCATTCCCTTGTCAACGCAATGCTCCAGAACTCTTGTCATCATAATGCTCCATGCCCGTCTCATCACAATTCTCCATGACACTTTTCATTAAAATGCTCCATGGCCTTTATCATCACAATGCTCCATGGCCCCTGTTATCACATTGATCCATTGTACCTTTCATCACAATGCTAGATAACCTCTGTCATCACAATGCCCGATGACACCTGTCATCAGAATTGGCCATGGCCCTTGTCATCACAATGCTCCATGCCCTTGTCACCACAATGCTCCAGAACTCTGGGCATCATAATGCTCCATGCCCGTCTCATCACAATGCTCCATGACACTTGTCATCAAAATGCTCCATGGCCTTTGTCATCACAATGCTCCATGGCCCCTGTTATCACAGTGCTCCATGTTACCTTTCATCACTATTCTAGATGACCACTGTCATCACAATGCCCCATGACACCTGTCATCACAATTCGCCATGGCCCTTGTCATCACAATGCTCCATGATCCATGTCATCACAATGTTCCTGGACACTTATCATCACAATGAACTATGACCACATTCATCACAATGCTCCGTGACCCCTGTCATCACACTGCTCCATGGCCTATGCATTCAAAATGCTCCATGGCCCCTGTAATCACATTGCTCCATGATCCCTTTCATCACAATGCTCCAAGACCGCTGTCATCACAAGGCCCCATGACGCGTATCATCATAATGCTCCAAGGCCCCTCTCATCACAATGCTCCATGAACCCTGTCATCACAATGTTCCATGACACTTGTCATCACAGTGCTCCATGAACCCCTGTCATCACAATATTCACTGCCCATGTAATCACAATGCTCCTGGTCTCCTGTAATCACAGTGCTCCATACCCTTTTCATCACAATGCTCCAGAACTCTTGTCATCATAATGCTCCATGCCCGTGTCATCACAATGCTTGAAGAACCTTGTCATCACAATGCTCCATGAACCGTGTCATCACAAGGTTCCAGGACCCTTGTCATCACAATGATCCATGACCCCTGTCATCTCAATGCTCCATGATCTTTGTATTCACAATGCTCCCTGGCCCCTATAATTGCGGTGATCCATGACCCATGTAATCACAATGCTCCCTGGTATATTTCATCACAATTCTAGATGACCACTGTCATCACAGTGCTCCACGGCCCCTGTCGTCAGAGTCCTCCATGATACCTTTCATTACAATTCTACATGACCACTGTCATCACAATGCCCCATGACACCTGTCATCACAATTCGCCATGGCACTTGTCATCACAAAGCTCCATGAACCATGTCATCACAATGTTCATGGACACTTGTCATCACAATGCTCCATGACAACTTACATCACAATGCTCCTTGACCCCTGTCATTTCATTGCTCCATGGCCTATGCATTCACAATGCTCCATGGCCCCTGTAATCACATTGCTCCATGATCCCTTTCATCACAATGCTCCAAGACCGCTGTCATCACAATGCCCCATGACGCCTATCATCATAATGCTCCAAGGCCCCTCTCATCACAGTGCTCCATGATCCCTCTCATCACAATGTTCCATGACACTAGTCATCACAGTGCTCCATGACCCCTGTCATCACAATATTCACTGCCCATGTAATCACAATGCTCCTGGTCCCCTGTAATCACAATGCTCCATACCCTTTTCATCACAATGCTCCAGAACTCTTGTCATCATAATGCTGCATGCCCGTGTCATCACAGTGCTCCATGTCCACTTTCATCACAATGCTCCTTGACCCCTGTCATCACAATGCTCCATGGCCTATGTATTCACAATGCTCCATGGCCCCTGTAATCACATTGCTCCATGATCCTTTTCATCACAATGCTCTATGACCACTGTCATCACAATGCCACATGACACCTGTCATCACAATGCTCTATAGCCCCTGTCAGCACAATGTTCCATGACAGGTATCATCACAATGATACAAGACTGCTGTCATCAGAATGTTCCCTGCTCTTGTCATCTCAATGCTCCCTGGCCCCTGTTATCACAATGCTCCATGTCCATATCATCACAATGCTCCATTACACATGTCATCGTAGTGATCCATGACCCCTTTCATCACAATGCTGCATGACACCTGTCATCACAATGCTCCATAGCCCTTGTCATCACAATGCTCCAAAGCCCTTGTCATCACAATGCTCCATTAGCCCTGTCATCACAATGTTCCATGACTCTTGTCATCAAAATGCCTCATGATCCATTTAATCACAATGCTCCATGACTCCTTTCATCACATCCTCCATGATACTTGTCATTACACTGCCCCATGACCTTTTTCAGAACAATGCTCCATGATACCAGTCATCACAATGCTCCATGACCATTGTCGTCACAATGCTCCATGCCCCTTTCAACACAATGCCCCATGACACCTGTCATCACAATTCGCCATCGCACTTGTCATCACAATGCTCCATGAACCCTGTCATCACAATGTTCCATGACAGTTGTCATCACAATGCTCCATGACCCTGTAATCACAATGCTCCATGCCCTTGTCATCACAATGCTCCAGAACTCTTGTCATCATAATGATGAATGCTCGTGTCATCACAAAGCTCCATGATACTTGTCATCACAATGTTCCATTGCCTTGTCATTACAATACTCCATGGCCCCTGTCATCACAGTGCTCCATGATACCTTTTATCACAATTCTAGATGACCACTGTCATCACAATGCCCCAAGACACATGTCATAACAATTCGCCATGGCCCTTGCCATCACAATGCTCCATGACCCGTGTCATCACAATGGTCCAGGACACTTGTCATCACAATGATCCATGACCACTTACATCACAATGCTCCTTGACTCCTGTCATCACAATGCTCCATAGCCTATGCATTCGCAATGCTACATGGTCCCTGTAATCACATTGCTCCATGATCCATTTCATCACAATGCTCTATGACCACTGTCATTACAATGCCACATTATACCTGTCATCACAATGCTCCATGGCCCCTGTCAGCACAATGTTCCATGACAGATGTCATCACTATCCTCCATGGTCCCTGTAATCACAATGCTCCATTCCCTTGTCAACGCAATGCTCCAGAACTCTTGTCATCATAATGCTCCATGCCCGTCTCATCACAATTCTCCATGACACTTTTCATTAAAATGCTCCATGGCCTTTATCATCACAATGCTCCATGGCCCCTGTTATCACATTGATCCATTGTACCTTTCATCACAATGCTAGATAACCTCTGTCATCACAATGCCCGATGACACCTGTCATCAGAATTGGCCATGGCCCTTGTCATCACAATGCTCCATGCCCTTGTCAACGCAATGCTCCAGAACTCTTGACATCATAATGCTCCATGCCCGTCTCATCACAATGCTCCATGACACTTGTCATCAAAATGCTCCATGGCCTTTGTCATCACAATGCTCCATGGCCCCTGTTATCACAGTGCTCCATGTTACCTTTCCTCATAATTCTCGATGACCACTGTCATCACAATGCCCCATGACACCTGTCATCACAATTCGCCATGGCCCTTGTCATCACAATGCTCCATGATCCATGTCATCACAATGTTCCTGGACACTTATCATCACAATGAACTATGACCACATTCATCACAATGCTCCATGACCCCTGTCATCACACTGCTCCATGGACTATGCATTCAAAATGCTCCATGGCCCCTGTAATCACATTGCTCCATGATCCCTTTCATCACAATGTTCTATGACCACTCTCATCACAATACCCCATGACGCCTATCATCATAATGCTCCAAGGCCCCTCTCATCACAATGCTCCATGAACCCTGTCATCACAATGTTCCATGACACTTGTCATCACAGTGCTCCATGAACACCTGTCATCAAAATATTCACTGCCCATGTAATCACAATGCTCCTGGTCCCCTGTAATCACAGTGCTCCATACCCTTTTCATCACAATGCTCCAGAACTCTTGTCATCATAATGCTCCATGCCCGTGTCATCACAATGCTTGAAGAACCTTGTCATCACAATGCTCCATGAACCGTGTCATCACAAGGTTCCAGGACCCTTGTCATCACAATGATCCATGACCCCTGTCATCTCAATGCTCCATGATCTTTGTATTCACAATGCTCCCTGGCCCCTATAATTGCGGTGATCCATGACCCCTGTCATCACAATGCTCCCTGGTATATTTCATCACAATTCTAGATGACCACTGTCATCACAGTGCTCCACGGCCCCTGTCGTCAGAGTCCTCCATGATACCGTTCATTACAATTCTACATGACCACTGTCATCACAATGCCGCATGACACCTGTCATCACAATTCGCCATGGCACTTGTCATCACAATGCTCCATGAACCATGTCATCACAATGTTCATGGACAATAGTCATGACAATGCTCCATGACAACTTACATCACAATGCTCCTTGACCCCTGTCATTTCATTGCTCCATGGCCTATGCATTCACAATGCTCCATGGTCCCTGTAATCACAATGCTCCATACCCTTGTCATCGCAATGCTCCAGATCACTTCTCATCATAATGCTCCATGCCCGTGTCATCACAATGCTCCATGGCCCCTGTCATCACAGTGCTCCGTGATACCTTTCATCATAATGATAGATGACCACTGTCATCACAATGCTCCATGACACCTGTCATCAGAATTGGCCATGGCCCTTGTCATCACAATGCTCCAGGACACTTGTCTTCACAATGTTCCATGGCGCATTTCATCACAATGCTCCATGACCACTTTCATCAAATTGCTCCATGATGCCTGTCATCACAATGCTCCATGGCCTTTGTCATCAAAATTCTACATGGCCCCTGTAATAACAGTGCTTCAGGACAACTTTTATCACAATGCTCCATGACCACTCTCATCACAATGCCAGATAAGACCTTTCATGACAATGCTCCATGGCCCTTGTCATCACAATATTCTATGACTTCTGTCATCACAATGCTCCATGCCCCTGTCATCACAATGCCCCATCACCCCTGCTATTACAATGCTCCATGACCCCTGTCGTCGCAATGCTCCAAAACCCTTGTCATCACAATATTCCATGATCCGTGTAATCACGATGATCCATGAACCATTTCTGTACAATGCTCCAGTACCCCTTTCATTAAAATGCTCCATGGCACTTGTCATCAGAATGCTCCAGGAACCCTTCCATCACAATAATCCATGACCCGTTTCCTCACAATTCTCCAGGACCGCTTTCATCACAATGCTCCATTCCCTTGTCATCTCAATGCTTCATGGCCCCTGTCATCAAAATGATTCATGCCCTTGTCATCAAAATGCTCCAGAACTCTTGTCATCACTATGCTCCATGCCCATGTCATCAAAATGCTGCATGGCCCCTGTCATCACAATGCTGCATGACCCCTGTCATCACAATGCTCCATGCCCGTATCATCACAATGCTCCATTACCCATGTCATCGTAGTGATCCATGACCCCTTACATCACAATGCTGCATGACACCTGTCATCACAATGCTCCGTGGTCTTTGTCATCACAATGCTCCATGACCACTGTCATCACCATGCCCCATGACCCCATTCATCACAATGCTCCATAGCCCTTGTCATCACAATGCTCCATTAGCGCTGTCATCACAATGTTCCATGACTCTTGTCATCAAAATGCCTCATGATCCATTTAATCACAATGCTCCATGACTCCTTTCATCACATCCTCCATGATACTTGTCATTACACTGCCCCATGACCTCTTTCAGAACAATGCTCCATGATACCAGTCATCACAATGCTCCATGACCATTGTCGTCACAATGCTCCATGCCCCTTTCAACACAATGCTCCATGACAACTGTCATCACAATGCTCCATGGCCTTTGTCATCACAATTATACATGGCCCCTGTGATCACAGTGCTCCATGACCCCTTTCATCACAATGCTCCATGACCACTGTCATCACAATGCCCCATGACCCCTGTCATCACAATGCTCCATGACCCCTGTCATTACAATGCTCCATGACCACTGTCATCACAATGTTCCATGATCGCTGTAATCACAATGACTCATGACACCTTTCCTCAGAAGGCTCCAGTACGCCTGTCATCACAATGCTCCAATGACCGTCTCATCACAATGCTCCATGATCCCTGTCAGCACAACGTTCCATGACAATTGTCATCCCAATGCTCCATGACACCTGTCATCACAATGTTGCCTGCCCATGTCATCAAAATGCTCCATGTCCCCTGTAATCACAATGTTCCATTACACCTGTCTTCACAATGTTCCCTGCCCATGTCATCACAATGCTCCATTACCAATGTAATCAAAATGTTCGCCTGCCCTTGTCATCAAAATGCTCCATGGCCCCTTTAATCACAATGCTCCATGAACCCTGTCATCACAATGTTCCATGACAGTTGTCATCACAATGCTCCATGACCCTGTAATCACAATGCTCCATGCCCTTGTCATCACAATGCTCCAGAACTCTTGTCATCATAATGATGAATGCTCGTGTCATCACAAAGCTCCATGATACTTGTCATCACAATGTTCCATGGCCTTGTCATTACAATACTCCATGGCCCCTGTCATCACAGTGCTCCATGATACCTTTTATCACAATTGTAGATGACCACTGTCATCACAATGCCCCAAGACACATGTCATCACAATTCGCCATGGCCCTTGCCATCACAATGCTCCATGTCCCGTGTCATCACAATGGTCCAGGACACTTGTCATCACAATGATCCATGACCTCTGTCATCACACTGCTCCATGGCCTATGCATTCAAAATGCTCCATGGCCCCTGTAATCACATTGCTCCATGATCCCTTTCATCACGATGTTCTATGACCACTCTCATCACAATACCCCATGACGCCTATCATCATAATGCTCCAAGGCCCCTCTCATCACAATGCTCCATGAACCCTGTCATCACAATGTTCCATGACACTTGTCATCACAGTGCTCCATGAACCCCTGTCATCACAATATTTACTGCCCATGTAATCACAATGCTCCTGGTCTCCTGTAATCACAGTGCTCCATACCCTTTTCATCACAATGCTCCAGAACTCTTGTCATCATAATGCTCCATGCCCGTGTCATCACAATGCTTGAAGAACCTTGTCATCACAATGCTCCATGAACCGTGTCATCACAAGGTTCTAGGACCCTTGTCATCACAATGATCCATGACCCCTGTCATCTCAATGCTCCATGATCTTTGTATTCACAATGCTCCCTGGACCCTATAATTGCGGTGATCCATGACCCCTGTCATCACAATGCTCCCTGGTATATTTCATCACAATTCTAGATGACCACTGTCATCACAGTGCTCCACGGCCCCTGTCGTCAGAGTCCTCCATGATACCTTTCATTACAATTCTACATGACCACTGTCATCACAATGCCCCATGACACCTGTCATCACAATTCGCCATGGCACTTGTCATCACAATGCTCCATGACCCATGTCATCACAATGTTCATGGACACTTGTCATCACAATGCTCCATGACAACTTACATCACAATGCTCCTTGACCCCTGTCATTTCATTGCTCCATGGCCTATGCATTCACAATGCTCCATGGCTCCTGTAAGCACATTGCTCCATGATCCCTTTCATCACAATGCTCCAAGACCGCTGTCATCACAATGCCCCATGACGCCTATCATCATAATGCTCTAAGGCCCCTCTCATCACAATGCTCCATGATCCCTGTCATCACAATGTTCCATGACACTAGTCATCACAGTGCTCCATGACCCCTGTCATCAAAATATTCACTGCCCATGTAATCACAATGCTCCTGGTCCCCTGTAATCATAGTGCTCCATACCCTTGTCATCACAATGCTCCAGAACTCTTGTCATCATAATGCTCCATGCCCGTGTCATCACAATGCTTGAAGAACCTTGTCATCACAATGCTCCATGAACCGTGTCATCACAAGGTTACAGGACCCTTGTCATCACAATGATCCGTGACCCCTGTCATCTCAATGCTCCATGATCTTTGTATTCACAATGCTCCATGGCCTCTATAATTGCGGTGATCCATGACCCCTGTCATCACAATGCTCCCTGGTATATTTCATCACAATTCTAGATGACCACTGTCATCACAGTGCTCCACGGCCCCTGTTATCAGAGTCCTCCCTGATACCTTTAATCACAATTCTATATGACCGCTCTCATCACAATTCCACATGACACCTGTCATCACAATGCTCCATGAACCATGTCATCACAATGTTCATGGACAAGAGTCATCACAATGCTCCATGACAACTTACATCACAATGCTCCTTGACCCCTGTCATTCCATTGCTCCATGGCCTATGCATTCACAATGCTCCATGGCTCCTGTAATCACATTGCTCCATGATCCCTTTCATCACAATACTCCAAGACCGCTGTCATCACAATGCCCCATGACGCCTATCATCATAATGCTCCAAGGCCCCTCTCATCACAATGCTCCATGATCCCTGTCATCACAATGTTCCATGACACTAGTCATCACAGTGCTCCATGACCCCTGTCATCACAATGCCACATGACACCTGTCATCACAATGCTCTATAGCCCCTGTCAGCACAATGTTCCATGACAGGTATCATCACAATGATCCATGACTGCTGTCATCACAATGTTCCCTGCCCTTGTCATTCTCAATGCTCCCTGGCCCCTGTCATCACAATGCTCCATGCTCATATCATCACAATGCTCCATTACCCATGTCATCGATGTGATCCATGACCCCTTTCATCACAATGCTCCATGACCCCAGTCATCACAATGCTCCATAGCCCTTGTCATCACAATGCTCCATTAGCCCTGTCATCACAATGTTCCATGACTCTTGTCATCAAAATGCCTCATGATCCATTTAATCACAATGCTCCATGACTCCTTTCATCACATCCTCCATGATACTTGTCATTACACTGCCCCATGACCTTTTTCAGAACAATGCTCCATGATACCAGTCATCACAATGCTCCATGACCATTGTCGTCACAATGCTCCATGCCACTTTCAACACAATGCTCCATGACAACTGTCATCACAATGCTCCATGGTCTTTGTCATCACAATTATACATGGCCCCTGTGATCACAGTGCTCCATGACCCCTTTCATCACAATGCTCCATGACCACTGTCATCACAATGCCCCATGACCCCTGTCATCACAATGCTCCATGGCCCCTGTCATTACAATGCTCCATGACCACTGTCATCACAATGTTCCATGACAGATGTCACCACTATCCTCCATGGTCCCTGTAATCACAATGCTCCATTCCCTTGTCAAAGCAATGCTCCAGAACTCTTGTCATCATAATGCTCCATGCCCGTCTCATCACAATTCTCCATGACACTTTTCATTAAAATGCTCCATGGCCTTTATCATCACAATGCTCCATGGCCCCTGTTATCACATTGATCCATTGTACCTTTCATCACAATGCTAGATAACCTCTGTCATCACAATGCCCGATGACACCTGTCATCAGAATTGGCCATGGCCCTTGTCATCACAATGCTCCATGCCCTTGTCACCACAATGCTCCAGAACTCTTGGCATCATAATGCTCCATGCCCGTCTCATCACAATGCTCCATGACACTTGTCATCAAAATGCTCCATGGCCTTTGTCATCACAATGCTCCATGGCCCCTGTTATCACAGTGCTCCATGTTACCTTTCATCACTATTCTAGATGACCACTGTCATCACAATGCCCCATGACACCTGTCATCACAATTCGCCATGGCCCTTGTCATCACAATGCTCCATGATCCATGTCATCACAATGTTCCTGGACACTTATCATCACAATGAACTATGACCACATTCATCACAATGCTCCATGACCCCTGTCATTACACTGCTCCATGGCCTATGCATTCAAAATGCTCCATGGCCCCTGTAATCACATTGCTCCATGATCCCTTTCATCACAATGCTCCAAGACCGCTGTCATCACAAGGCCCCATGACGCGTATCATCATAATGCTCCAAGGCCCCTCTCATCACAATGCTCCATGAACCCTGTCATCACAATGTTCCATGACACTTGTCATCACAGTGCTCCATGAACCCCTGTCATCACAATATTCACTGCCCATGTAATCACAATGCTCCTGGTCTCCTGTAATCACAGTGCTCCATACCCTTTTCATCACAATGCTCCAGAACTCTTGTCATCATAATGCTCCATGCCCGTGTCATCACAATGCTTGAAGAACCTTGTCATCACAATGCTCCATGAACCGTGTCATCACAAGGTTCCAGGACCCTTGTCATCACAATGATCCATGACCCCTGTCATCTCAATGCTCCATGATCTTTGTATTCACAATGCTCCCTGGCCCCTATAATTGCGGTGATCCATGACCCCTGTCATCACAATGCTCCCTGGTATATTTCATCACAATTCTAGATGACCACTGTCATCACAGTGCTCCACGGCCCCTGTCGTCAGAGTCCTCCATGATACCTTTCATTACAATTCTACATGACCACTGTCATCACAATGCCCCATGACACCTGTCATCACAATTCGCCATGGCACTTGTCATCACAAAGCTCCATGAACCATGTCATCACAATGTTCATGGACACTTGTCATCACAATGCTCCATGACAACTTACATCACAATGCTCCTTGACCCCTGTCATTTCATTGCTCCATGGCCTATGCATTCACAATGCTCCATGGCCCCTGTAATCACATTGCTCCATGATCCCTTTCATCACAATGCTCCAAGACCGCTGTCATCACAATGCCCCATGACGCCTATCATCATAATGCTCCAAGGCCCCTCTCATCACAGTGCTCCATGATCCCTCTCATCACAATGTTCCATGACACTAGTCATCACAGTGCTCCATGACCCCTGTCATCACAATATTCACTGCCCATGTAATCACAATGCTCCTGGTCCCCTGTAATCACAATGCTCCATACCCTTTTCATCACAATGCTCCAGAACTCTTGTCATCATAATGCTGCATGCCCGTGTCATCACAGTGCTCCATGTCCACTTTCATCACAATGCTCCTTGACCCCTGTCATCACAATGCTCCATGGCCTATGTATTCACAATGCTCCATGGCCCCTGTAATCACATTGCTCCATGATCCTTTTCATCACAATGCTCTATGACCACTGTCATCACAATGCCACATGACACCTGTCATCACAATGCTCTATAGCCCCTGTCAGCACAATGTTCCATGACAGGTATCATCACAATGATACAAGACTGCTGTCATCAGAATGTTCCCTGCTCTTGTCATCTCAATGCTCCCTGGCCCCTGTTATCACAATGCTCCATGTCCATATCATCACAATGCTCCATTACACATGTCATCGTAGTGATCCATGACCCCTTTCATCACAATGCTGCATGACACCTGTCATCACAATGCTCCATAGCCCTTGTCATCACAATGCTCCAAAGCCCTTGTCATCACAATGCTCCATTAGCCCTGTCATCACAATGTTCCATGACTCTTGTCATCAAAATGCCTCATGATCCATTTAATCACAATGCTCCATGACTCCTTTCATCACATCCTCCATGATACTTGTCATTACACTGCCCCATGACCTTTTTCAGAACAATGCTCCATGATACCAGTCATCACAATGCTCCATGACCATTGTCGTCACAATGCTCCATGCCCCTTTCAACACAATGCCCCATGACACCTGTCATCACAATTCACCATCGCACTTGTCATCACAATGCTCCATGAACCCTGTCATCACAATGTTCCATGACAGTTGTCATCACAATGCTCCATGACCCTGTAATCACAATGCTCTATGCCCTTGTCATCACAATGCTCCAGAACTCTTGTCATCATAATGATGAATGCTCGTGTCATCACAAAGCTCCATGATACTTGTCATCACAATGTTCCATTGCCTTGTCATTACAATACTCCATGGCCCCTGTCATCACAGTGCTCCATGATACCTTTTATCACAATTCTAGATGACCACTGTCATCACAATGCCCCAAGACACATGTCATAACAATTCGCCATGGCCCTTGCCATCACAATGCTCCATGACCCGTGTCATCACAATGGTCCAGGACACTTGTCATCACAATGATCCATGACCACTTACATCACAATGCTCCTTGACTCCTGTCATCACAATGCTCCATAGCCTATGCATTCGCAATGCTACATGGTCCCTGTAATCACATTGCTCCATGATCCATTTCATCACAATGCTCTATGACCACTGTCATTACAATGCCACATTATACCTGTCATCACAATGCTCCATGGCCCCTGTCAGCACAATGTTCCATGACAGATGTCATCACTATCCTCCATGGCCCTTGTCATCACAATGCTCCATGCCCTTGTCAACGCAATGCTCCAGAACTCTTGGCATCATAATGCTCCATGCCCGTCTCATCACAATGCTCCATGACACTTGTCATCAAAATGCTCCATGGCCTTTGTCATCACAATGCTCCATGGCCCCTGTTATCACAGTGCTCCATGTTACCTTTCATCACTATTCTAGATGACCACTGTCATCACAATGCCCGATGACACCTGTCATCACAATTCGCCATGGCCCTTGTCATCACAATGCTCCATGATCCATGTCATCACAATGTTCCTGGACACTTATCATCACAATGAACTATGACCACATTCATCACAATGCTCCATGACCCCTGTCATCACACTGCTCCATGGACTATGCATTCAAAATGCCTCATGGCCCCTGTAATCACATTGCTCCATGATCCCTTTCATCACAATGTTCTATGACCACTCTCATCACAATACCCCATGACGCCTATCATCATAATGCTCCAAGGCCCCTCTCATCACAATGCTCCATGAACCCTGTCATCACAATGTTCCATGACACTTGTCATCACAGTGCTCCATGAACACCTGTCATCACAATATTCACTGCCCATGTAATCACAATGCTCCTGGTCCCCTGTAATCACAGTGCTCCATACCCTTTTCATCACAATGCTCCAGAACTCTTGTCATCATAATGCTCCATGCCCGTGTCATCACAATGCTTGAAGAACCTTGTCATCACAATGCTCCATGAACCGTGTCATCACAAGGTTCCAGGACCCTTGTCATCACAATGATCCATGACCCCTGTCATCTCAATGCTCCATGATCTTTGTATTCACAATGCTCCCTGGCCCCTATAATTGCGGTGATCCATGACCCCTGTCATCACAATGCTCCCTGGTATATTTCATCACAATTCTAGATGACCACTGTCATCACAGTGCTCCACGGCCCCTGTCGTCAGAGTCCTCCATGATACCGTTCATTACAATTCTACATGACCACTGTCATCACAATGCCGCATGACACCTGTCATCACAATTCGCCATGGCACTTGTCATCACAATGCTCCATGAACCATGTCATCACAATGTTCATGGACAATAGTCATGACAATGCTCCATGACAACTTACATCACAATGCTCCTTGACCCCTGTCATTTCATTGCTCCATGGCCTATGCATTCACAATGCTCCATGGTCCCTGTAATCACAATGCTCCATACCCTTGTCATCGCAATGCTCCAGATCACTTCTCATCATAATGCTCCATGCCCGTGTCATCACAATGCTCCATGGCCCCTGTCATCACGGTGCTCCGTGATACCTTTCATCATAATGATAGATGACCACTGTCATCACAATGCTCCATGACACCTGTCATCAGAATTGGCCATGGTCCTTGTCATCACAATGCTCCAGGACACTTGTCTTCACAATGTTCCATGGCGCATTTCATCACAATGCTCCATGACCACTTTCATCAAATTGCTCCATGATGCCTGTCATCACAATGCTCCATGGCCTTTGTCATCAAAATTCTACATGGCCCCTGTAATAACAGTGCTACAGGACAACTTTTATCACAATGCTCCATGACCACTCTCATCACAATGCCAGATAAGACCTTTCATGACAATGCTCCATGGCCCTTGTCATCACAATATTCTATGACTTCTGTCATCAAAATGCTCCATGCCCCTGTCATCACAATGCCCCATCACCCCTGCTATTACAATGCTCCATGACCCCTGTCGTCGCAATGCTCTGAAACCCTTGTCATCACAATATTCCATGATCCGTGTAATCACGATGATCCATGAACCATTTCTGTACAATGCTCCAGTACCCCTTTCATTAAAATGCTCCATGGCACTTGTCATCAGAATGCTCCAGGAACCCTTCCATCACAATAATCCATGACCCGTTTCCTCACAATTCTCCAGGACCGCTTTCATCACAATGCTCCATTCCCTTGTCATCTCAATGCTTCATGGCCCCTGTCATCAAAATGATCCATGCCCTCGTCATCAAAATGCTCCAGAACTCTTGTCATCACTATGCTCCATGCCCATGTCATCAAAATGCTGCATGGCCCCTGTCATCACAATGCTGCATGACCCCTGTCATCACAATGCTCCATGCCCGTATCATCACAATGCTCCATTACCCATGTCATCGTAGTGATCCATGACCCCTTTCATCACAATGCTGCATGACACCTGTCATCACAATGCTCCGTGGTCTTTGTCATCACAATGCTCCATGACCACTGTCATCACCATGCCCCATGACCCCATTCATCACAATGCTCCATAGCCCTTGTCATCACAATGCTCCATTAGCGCTGTCATCACAATGTTCCATGACTCTTGTCATCAAAATGCCTCATGATCCATTTAATCACAATGCTCCATGACTCCTTTCATCACATCCTCCATGATACTTGTCATTACACTGCCCCATGACCTCTTTCAGAACAATGCTCCATGATACCAGTCATCACAATGCTCCATGACCATTGTCGTCACAATGCTCCATGCCCCTTTCAACACAATGCTCCATGACAACTGTCATCACAATGCTCCATGGCCTTTGTCATCACAATTATACATGGCCCCTGTGATCACAGTGCTCCATGACCCCTTTCATCACAATGCTCCATGACCACTGTCATCACAAAGCCCCATGACCCCTGTCATCACAATGCTCCATGACCCCTGTCATTACAATGCTCCATGACCACTGTCATCACAATGTTCCATGATCGCTGTAATCACAATGACTCATGACACCTTTCCTCAGAAGGCTCCAGTACGCCTGTCATCACAATGCTCCAATGACCGTCTCATCACAATGCTCCATGATCCCTGTCAGCACAACGTTCCATGACAATTGTCATCACAATGCTCCATGACACCTGTCATCACAATGTTGCCTGCCCATGTCATCAAAATGCTCCATGTCCCCTGTAATCACAATGTTCCATTACACCTGTCTTCACAATGTTCCCTGCCCATGTCATCACAATGCTCCATTACCAATGTAATCAAAATGTTCGCCTGCCCTTGTCATCAAAATGCTCCATGGCCCCTTTAATCACAATGCTCCATGAACCCTGTCATCACAATGTTCCATGACAGTTGTCATCACAATGCTCCATGACCCTGTAATCACAATGCTCCATGCCCTTGTCATCACAATGCTCCAGATCTCTTATCATCATAATGATGAATGCTCGTGTCATCACAAAGCTCCATGATACTTGTCATCACAATGTTCCATGGCCTTGTCATTACAATACTCCATGGCCCCTGTCATCACAGTGCTCCATGATACCTTTTATCACAATTCTAGATGACCACTGTCATCACAATGCCCCAAGACACATGTCATCACAATTCGCCATGGCCCTTGCCATCACAATGCTCCATGACCCGTGTCATCACAATGGTACAGGACACTTGTCATCACAATGATCCATGACCACTTACATCACAATGCTCCTTGACTCCTGTCATCACAATGCTCCATAGCCTATGCATTCGCAATGCTACATGGTCCCTGTAATCACATTGCTCCATGATCCATTTCATCACAATGCTCTATGACCCCTGTCATTACAATGCCACATTATACCTGTCATCACAATGCTCCATGGCCCTGTCAGCACAATGTTCCATGACAGATGTCATCACTCTCCTCCATGGTCCCTGTAATCACAATGCTCCATTCCCTTGTCAACGCAATGCTCCAGAACTCTTGTCATCATAATGCTCCATGCCCGTCTCATCACAATTCTCCATGACACTTTTCATTAAAATGCTCCATGGCCTTTATCATCACAATGCTCCATGGCCCCTGTTATCACAGTGATCCATGGTACCTTTCATCACAATGCTAGATAACCTCTGTCATCACAATGCCCGATGACACCTGTCATCAGAATTGGCCATGGCCCTTGTCATCACAATGCTCCATGCCCTTGTCAACGCAATGCTCCAGAACTCTTGGCATCATAATGCTCCATGCCCGTCTCATCACAATGCTCCATGACACTTGTCATCAAAATGCTCCATGGCCTTTGTCATCACAATGCTCCATGGCCCCTGTTATCACAGTGCTCCATGTTACCTTTCCTCATAATTCTCGATGACCACTGTCATCACAATGCCCCATGACACCTGTCATCACAATTCGCCATGGCCCTTGTCATCACAATGCTCCATGATCCATGTCATCACAATGTTCCTGGACACTTATCATCACAATGAACTATGACCACATTCATCACAATGCTCCATGACCCCTGTCATCACACTGCTCCATGGCCTATGCATTCAAAATGCTCCATGGCCCCTGTAATCACATTGCTCCATGATCCCTTTCATCGCAATGTTCTATGACCACTCTCATCACGATACCCCATGACGCCTATCATCATAATGCTCCAAGGCCCCTCTCATCACAATACTCCATGGCCCCTGTCATCACAGTGCTCCATGATACCTTTCATCATAATGATAGATGACCACTGTCATCACAATGCTCCATGACACCTGTCATCAGAATTGGCCATGGCCCTTGTCATCACAATGCTCCAGGACACTTGTCTTCACAATGTTCCATGGCGCATTTCATCACAATGCTCCATGACCACTTTCATCAAATTGCTCCATGATGCCTGTCATCACAATGCTCCATGGCCTTTGTCATCAAAATTCTACATGGCCCCTGTAATAACAGTGCTTCAGGACAACTTTTATCACAATGCTCCATGACCACTCTCATCACAATGCCAGATAAGACCTTTCATGACAATGCTCCATGGCCCTTGTCATCACAATATTCTATGACTTCTGTCATCACAATGCTCCATGCCCCTGTCATCACAATGCCCCATCACCCCTGCTATTACAATGCTCCATGACCCCTGTCGTCACAATGCTCTGAAACCCTTGTCATCACAATATTCCATGATCCGTGTAATCACGATGATCCATGAACCATTTCTGTACAATGCTCCAGTACCCCTTTCATTAAAATGCTCCATGGCACTTGTCATCAGAATGCTCCAGGAACCCTTCCATCACAATAATCCATGACCCGTTTCCTCACAATTCTCCAGGACCGCTTTCATCACAATGCTCCATTCCCTTGTCATCTCAATGCTTCATGGCCCCTGTCATCAAAATGATCCATGCCCTCGTCATCAAAATGCTCCAGAACTCTTGTCATCACTATGCTCCATGCCCATGTCATCAAAATGCTGCATGGCCCCTGTCATCACAATGCTGCATGACCCCTGTCATCACAATGCTCCATGCCCGTATCATCACAATGCTCCATTACCCATGTCATCGTAGTGATCCATGACCCCTTTCATCACAATGCTGCATGACACCTGTCATCACAATGCTCCGTGGTCTTTGTCATCACAATGCTCCATAACCACTGTCATCACCATGCCCCATGACCCCATTCATCACAATGCTCCATAGCCCTTGTCATCACAATGCTCCATTAGCCCTGTCATCACAATGTTCCATGACTCTTGTCATCAAAATGCCTCATGATCCATTTAATCACAATGCTCCATGACTCCTTTCATCACATCCTCCATGATACTTGTCATTACACTGCCCCATGACCTCTTTCAGAACAATGCTCCATGATACCAGTCATCACAATGCTCCATGACCATTGTCGTCACAATGCTCCATGCCCCTTTCAACACAATGCTCCATGACAACTGTCATCACAATGCTCCATGGCCTTTGTCATCACAATTATACATGGCCCCTGTGATCACAGTGCTCCATGACCCCTTTCATCACAATGCTCCATGACCACTGTCATCACAATGCCCCATGACCCCTGTCATCACAATGCTCCATGGCCCCTGTCATTACAATGCTCCATGATCCATGTCATCACAATGTTCCTGGACACTTCTCATCACAATGAACTATGACCACATTCATCACAATGCTCCATGACCCCTGTCATCACACTGCTCCATGGACTATGCATTCAAAATGCCTCATGGCCCCTGTAATCACATTGCTCCATGATCCCTTTCATCACAATGTTCTATGACCACTCTCATCACAATACCCCATGACGCCTATCATCATAATGCTCCAAGGCCCCTCTCATCACAATGCTCCATGAACCCTGTCATCACAATGTTCCATGACACTTGTCATCACAGTGCTCCATGAACACCTGTCATCACAATATTCACTGCCCATGTAATCACAATGCTCCTGGTCCCCTGTAATCACAGTGCTCCATACCCTTTTCATCACAATGCTCCAGAACTCTTGTCATCATAATGCTCCATGCCCGTGTCATCACAATGCTTGAAGAACCTTGTCATCACAATGCTCCATGAACCGTGTCATCACAAGGTTCCAGGACCCTTGTCATCACAATGATCCATGACCCCTGTCATCTCAATGCTCCATGATCTTTGTATTCACAATGCTCCCTGGCCCCTATAATTGCGGTGATCCATGACCCCTGTCATCACAATGCTCCCTGGTATATTTCATCACAATTCTAGATGACCACTGTCATCACAGTGCTCCACGGCTCCTGTCGTCAGAGTCCTCCATGATACCTTTCATTACAATTCTACATGACCACTGTCATCACAATGCCCCATGACACCTGTCATCACAATTCGCCATGGCACTTGTCATCACAATGCTCCATGACCCATGTCATCACAATGTTCATGGACACTTGTCATCACAATGCTCCATGACAACTTACATCACAATGCTCCTTGACCCCTGTCATTTCATTGCTCCATGGCCTATGCATTCACAATGCTCCATGGCTCCTGTAAGCACATTGCTCCATGATCCCTTTCATCACAATGCTCCAAGACCGCTGTCATCACAATGCCCCATGACGCCTATCATCATAATGCTCTAAGGCCCCTCTCATCACAATGCTCCATGATCCCTGTCATCACAATGTTCCATGACACTAGTCATCACAGTGCTCCATGACCCCTGTCATCAAAATATTCACTGCCCATGTAATCACAATGCTCCTGGTCCCCTGTAATCATAGTGCTCCATACCCTTGTCATCACAATGCTCCAGAACTCTTGTCATCATAATGCTCCATGCCCGTGTCATCACAATGCTTGAAGAACCTTGTCATCACAATGCTCCATGAACCGTGTCATCACAAGGTTCCAGGACCCTTGTCATCACAATGATCCGTGACCCCTGTCATCTCAATGCTCCATGATCTTTGTATTCACAATGCTCCATGGCCTCTATAATTGCGGTGATCCATGACCCCTGTCATCACAATGCTCCCTGGTATATTTCATCACAATTCTAGATGACCACTGTCATCACAGTGCTCCACGGCCCCTGTTATCAGAGTCCTCCCTGATACCTTTAATCACAATTCTATATGACCGCTCTCATCACAATTCCACATGACACCTGTCATCACAATGCTCCATGAACCATGTCATCACAATGTTCATGGACAAGAGTCATCACAATGCTCCATGACAACTTACATCACAATGCTCCTTGACCCCTGTCATTCCATTGCTCCATGGCCTATGCATTCACAATGCTCCATGGCTCCTGTAATCACATTGCTCCATGATCCCTTTCATCACAATACTCCAAGACCGCTGTCATCACAATGCCCCATGACGCCTATCATCATAATGCTCCAAGGCCCCTCTCATCACAATGCTCCATGATCCCTGTCATCACAATGTTCCATGACACTAGTCATCACAGTGCTCCATGACCCCTGTCATCACAATGCCACATGACACCTGTCATCACAATGCTCTATAGCCCCTGTCAGCACAATGTTCCATGACAGGTATCATCACAATGATCCATGACTGCTGTCATCACAATGTTCCCTGCCCTTGTCATTCTCAATGCTCCCTGGCCCCTGTCATCACAATGCTCCATGCTCATATCATCACAATGCTCCATTACCCATGTCATCGATGTGATCCATGACCCCTTTCATCACAATGCTCCATGACCCCAGTCATCACAATGCTCCATAGCCCTTGTCATCACAATGCTCCATTAGCCCTGTCATCACAATGTTCCATGACTCTTGTCATCAAAATGCCTCATGATCCATTTAATCACAATGCTCCATGACTCCTTTCATCACATCCTCCATGATACTTGTCATTACACTGCCCCATGACCTTTTTCAGAACAATGCTCCATGATACCAGTCATCACAATGCTCCATGACCATTGTCGTCACAATGCTCCATGCCACTTTCAACACAATGCTCCATGACAACTGTCATCACAATGCTCCATGGTCTTTGTCATCACAATTATACATGGCCCCTGTGATCACAGTGCTCCATGACCCCTTTCATCACAATGCTCCATGACCACTGTCATCACAATGCCCCATGACCCCTGTCATCACAATGCTCCATGGCCCCTGTCATTACAATGCTCCATGACCACTGTCATCACAATGTTCCATGACAGATGTCACCACTATCCTCCATGGTCCCTGTAATCACAATGCTCCATTCCCTTGTCAAAGCAATGCTCCAGAACTCTTGTCATCATAATGCTCCATGCCCGTCTCATCACAATTCTCCATGACACTTTTCATTAAAATGCTCCATGGCCTTTATCATCACAATGCTCCATGGCCCCTGTTATCACATTGATCCATTGTACCTTTCATCACAATGCTAGATAACCTCTGTCATCACAATGCCCGATGACACCTGTCATCAGAATTGGCCATGGCCCTTGTCATCACAATGCTCCATGCCCTTGTCACCACAATGCTCCAGAACTCTTGGCATCATAATGCTCCATGCCCGTCTCATCACAATGCTCCATGACACTTGTCATCAAAATGCTCCATGGCCTTTGTCATCACAATGCTCCATGGCCCCTGTTATCACAGTGCTCCATGTTACCTTTCATCACTATTCTAGATGACCACTGTCATCACAATGCCCCATGACACCTGTCATCACAATTCGCCATGGCCCTTGTCATCACAATGCTCCATGATCCATGTCATCACAATGTTCCTGGACACTTATCATCACAATGAACTATGACCACATTCATCACAATGCTCCATGACCCCTGTCATTACACTGCTCCATGGCCTATGCATTCAAAATGCTCCATGGCCCCTGTAATCACATTGCTCCATGATCCCTTTCATCACAATGCTCCAAGACCGCTGTCATCACAAGGCCCCATGACGCGTATCATCATAATGCTCCAAGGCCCCTCTCATCACAATGCTCCATGAACCCTGTCATCACAATGTTCCATGACACTTGTCATCACAGTGCTCCATGAACCCCTGTCATCACAATATTCACTGCCCATGTAATCACAATGCTCCTGGTCTCCTGTAATCACAGTGCTCCATACCCTTTTCATCACAATGCTCCAGAACTCTTGTCATCATAATGCTCCATGCCCGTGTCATCACAATGCTTGAAGAACCTTGTCATCACAATGCTCCATGAACCGTGTCATCACAAGGTTCCAGGACCCTTGTCATCACAATGATCCATGACCCCTGTCATCTCAATGCTCCATGATCTTTGTATTCACAATGCTCCCTGGCCCCTATAATTGCGGTGATCCATGACCCCTGTCATCACAATGCTCCCTGGTATATTTCATCACAATTCTAGATGACCACTGTCATCACAGTGCTCCACGGCCCCTGTCGTCAGAGTCCTCCATGATACCTTTCATTACAATTCTACATGACCACTGTCATCACAATGCCCCATGACACCTGTCATCACAATTCGCCATGGCACTTGTCATCACAAAGCTCCATGAACCATGTCATCACAATGTTCATGGACACTTGTCATCACAATGCTCCATGACAACTTACATCACAATGCTCCTTGACCCCTGTCATTTCATTGCTCCATGGCCTATGCATTCACAATGCTCCATGGCCCCTGTAATCACATTGCTCCATGATCCCTTTCATCACAATGCTCCAAGACCGCTGTCATCACAATGCCCCATGACGCCTATCATCATAATGCTCCAAGGCCCCTCTCATCACAGTGCTCCATGATCCCTCTCATCACAATGTTCCATGACACTAGTCATCACAGTGCTCCATGACCCCTGTCATCACAATATTCACTGCCCATGTAATCACAATGCTCCTGGTCCCCTGTAATCACAATGCTCCATACCCTTTTCATCACAATGCTCCAGAACTCTTGTCATCATAATGCTGCATGCCCGTGTCATCACAGTGCTCCATGTCCACTTTCATCACAATGCTCCTTGACCCCTGTCATCACAATGCTCCATGGCCTATGTATTCACAATGCTCCATGGCCCCTGTAATCACATTGCTCCATGATCCTTTTCATCACAATGCTCTATGACCACTGTCATCACAATGCCACATGACACCTGTCATCACAATGCTCTATAGCCCCTGTCAGCACAATGTTCCATGACAGGTATCATCACAATGATACAAGACTGCTGTCATCAGAATGTTCCCTGCTCTTGTCATCTCAATGCTCCCTGGCCCCTGTTATCACAATGCTCCATGTCCATATCATCACAATGCTCCATTACACATGTCATCGTAGTGATCCATGACCCCTTTCATCACAATGCTGCATGACACCTGTCATCACAATGCTCCATAGCCCTTGTCATCACAATGCTCCAAAGCCCTTGTCATCACAATGCTCCATTAGCCCTGTCATCACAATGTTCCATGACTCTTGTCATCAAAATGCCTCATGATCCATTTAATCACAATGCTCCATGACTCCTTTCATCACATCCTCCATGATACTTGTCATTACACTGCCCCATGACCTTTTTCAGAACAATGCTCCATGATACCAGTCATCACAATGCTCCATGACCATTGTCGTCACAATGCTCCATGCCCCTTTCAACACAATGCCCCATGACACCTGTCATCACAATTCACCATCGCACTTGTCATCACAATGCTCCATGAACCCTGTCATCACAATGTTCCATGACAGTTGTCATCACAATGCTCCATGACCCTGTAATCACAATGCTCTATGCCCTTGTCATCACAATGCTCCAGAACTCTTGTCATCATAATGATGAATGCTCGTGTCATCACAAAGCTCCATGATACTTGTCATCACAATGTTCCATTGCCTTGTCATTACAATACTCCATGGCCCCTGTCATCACAGTGCTCCATGATACCTTTTATCACAATTCTAGATGACCACTGTCATCACAATGCCCCAAGACACATGTCATAACAATTCGCCATGGCCCTTGCCATCACAATGCTCCATGACCCGTGTCATCACAATGGTCCAGGACACTTGTCATCACAATGATCCATGACCACTTACATCACAATGCTCCTTGACTCCTGTCATCACAATGCTCCATAGCCTATGCATTCGCAATGCTACATGGTCCCTGTAATCACATTGCTCCATGATCCATTTCATCACAATGCTCTATGACCACTGTCATTACAATGCCACATTATACCTGTCATCACAATGCTCCATGGCCCCTGTCAGCACAATGTTCCATGACAGATGTCATCACTATCCTCCATGGCCCTTGTCATCACAATGCTCCATGCCCTTGTCAACGCAATGCTCCAGAACTCTTGGCATCATAATGCTCCATGCCCGTCTCATCACAATGCTCCATGACACTTGTCATCAAAATGCTCCATGGCCTTTGTCATCACAATGCTCCATGGCCCCTGTTATCACAGTGCTCCATGTTACCTTTCATCACTATTCTAGATGACCACTGTCATCACAATGCCCGATGACACCTGTCATCACAATTCGCCATGGCCCTTGTCATCACAATGCTCCATGATCCATGTCATCACAATGTTCCTGGACACTTATCATCACAATGAACTATGACCACATTCATCACAATGCTCCATGACCCCTGTCATCACACTGCTCCATGGACTATGCATTCAAAATGCCTCATGGCCCCTGTAATCACATTGCTCCATGATCCCTTTCATCACAATGTTCTATGACCACTCTCATCACAATACCCCATGACGCCTATCATCATAATGCTCCAAGGCCCCTCTCATCACAATGCTCCATGAACCCTGTCATCACAATGTTCCATGACACTTGTCATCACAGTGCTCCATGAACACCTGTCATCACAATATTCACTGCCCATGTAATCACAATGCTCCTGGTCCCCTGTAATCACAGTGCTCCATACCCTTTTCATCACAATGCTCCAGAACTCTTGTCATCATAATGCTCCATGCCCGTGTCATCACAATGCTTGAAGAACCTTGTCATCACAATGCTCCATGAACCGTGTCATCACAAGGTTCCAGGACCCTTGTCATCACAATGATCCATGACCCCTGTCATCTCAATGCTCCATGATCTTTGTATTCACAATGCTCCCTGGCCCCTATAATTGCGGTGATCCATGACCCCTGTCATCACAATGCTCCCTGGTATATTTCATCACAATTCTAGATGACCACTGTCATCACAGTGCTCCACGGCCCCTGTCGTCAGAGTCCTCCATGATACCGTTCATTACAATTCTACATGACCACTGTCATCACAATGCCGCATGACACCTGTCATCACAATTCGCCATGGCACTTGTCATCACAATGCTCCATGAACCATGTCATCACAATGTTCATGGACAATAGTCATGACAATGCTCCATGACAACTTACATCACAATGCTCCTTGACCCCTGTCATTTCATTGCTCCATGGCCTATGCATTCACAATGCTCCATGGTCCCTGTAATCACAATGCTCCATACCCTTGTCATCGCAATGCTCCAGATCACTTCTCATCATAATGCTCCATGCCCGTGTCATCACAATGCTCCATGGCCCCTGTCATCACGGTGCTCCGTGATACCTTTCATCATAATGATAGATGACCACTGTCATCACAATGCTCCATGACACCTGTCATCAGAATTGGCCATGGTCCTTGTCATCACAATGCTCCAGGACACTTGTCTTCACAATGTTCCATGGCGCATTTCATCACAATGCTCCATGACCACTTTCATCAAATTGCTCCATGATGCCTGTCATCACAATGCTCCATGGCCTTTGTCATCAAAATTCTACATGGCCCCTGTAATAACAGTGCTACAGGACAACTTTTATCACAATGCTCCATGACCACTCTCATCACAATGCCAGATAAGACCTTTCATGACAATGCTCCATGGCCCTTGTCATCACAATATTCTATGACTTCTGTCATCAAAATGCTCCATGCCCCTGTCATCACAATGCCCCATCACCCCTGCTATTACAATGCTCCATGACCCCTGTCGTCGCAATGCTCTGAAACCCTTGTCATCACAATATTCCATGATCCGTGTAATCACGATGATCCATGAACCATTTCTGTACAATGCTCCAGTACCCCTTTCATTAAAATGCTCCATGGCACTTGTCATCAGAATGCTCCAGGAACCCTTCCATCACAATAATCCATGACCCGTTTCCTCACAATTCTCCAGGACCGCTTTCATCACAATGCTCCATTCCCTTGTCATCTCAATGCTTCATGGCCCCTGTCATCAAAATGATCCATGCCCTCGTCATCAAAATGCTCCAGAACTCTTGTCATCACTATGCTCCATGCCCATGTCATCAAAATGCTGCATGGCCCCTGTCATCACAATGCTGCATGACCCCTGTCATCACAATGCTCCATGCCCGTATCATCACAATGCTCCATTACCCATGTCATCGTAGTGATCCATGACCCCTTTCATCACAATGCTGCATGACACCTGTCATCACAATGCTCCGTGGTCTTTGTCATCACAATGCTCCATGACCACTGTCATCACCATGCCCCATGACCCCATTCATCACAATGCTCCATAGCCCTTGTCATCACAATGCTCCATTAGCGCTGTCATCACAATGTTCCATGACTCTTGTCATCAAAATGCCTCATGATCCATTTAATCACAATGCTCCATGACTCCTTTCATCACATCCTCCATGATACTTGTCATTACACTGCCCCATGACCTCTTTCAGAACAATGCTCCATGATACCAGTCATCACAATGCTCCATGACCATTGTCGTCACAATGCTCCATGCCCCTTTCAACACAATGCTCCATGACAACTGTCATCACAATGCTCCATGGCCTTTGTCATCACAATTATACATGGCCCCTGTGATCACAGTGCTCCATGACCCCTTTCATCACAATGCTCCATGACCACTGTCATCACAAAGCCCCATGACCCCTGTCATCACAATGCTCCATGACCCCTGTCATTACAATGCTCCATGACCACTGTCATCACAATGTTCCATGATCGCTGTAATCACAATGACTCATGACACCTTTCCTCAGAAGGCTCCAGTACGCCTGTCATCACAATGCTCCAATGACCGTCTCATCACAATGCTCCATGATCCCTGTCAGCACAACGTTCCATGACAATTGTCATCACAATGCTCCATGACACCTGTCATCACAATGTTGCCTGCCCATGTCATCAAAATGCTCCATGTCCCCTGTAATCACAATGTTCCATTACACCTGTCTTCACAATGTTCCCTGCCCATGTCATCACAATGCTCCATTACCAATGTAATCAAAATGTTCGCCTGCCCTTGTCATCAAAATGCTCCATGGCCCCTTTAATCACAATGCTCCATGAACCCTGTCATCACAATGTTCCATGACAGTTGTCATCACAATGCTCCATGACCCTGTAATCACAATGCTCCATGCCCTTGTCATCACAATGCTCCAGAACTCTTATCATCATAATGATGAATGCTCGTGTCATCACAAAGCTCCATGATACTTGTCATCACAATGTTCCATGGCCTTGTCATTACAATACTCCATGGCCCCTGTCATCACAGTGCTCCATGATACCTTTTATCACAATTCTAGATGACCACTGTCATCACAATGCCCCAAGACACATGTCATCACAATTCGCCATGGCCCTTGCCATCACAATGCTCCATGACCCGTGTCATCACAATGGTACAGGACACTTGTCATCACAATGATCCATGACCACTTACATCACAATGCTCCTTGACTCCTGTCATCACAATGCTCCATAGCCTATGCATTCGCAATGCTACATGGTCCCTGTAATCACATTGCTCCATGATCCATTTCATCACAATGCTCTATGACCCCTGTCATTACAATGCCACATTATACCTGTCATCACAATGCTCCATGGCCCTGTCAGCACAATGTTCCATGACAGATGTCATCACTCTCCTCCATGGTCCCTGTAATCACAATGCTCCATTCCCTTGTCAACGCAATGCTCCAGAACTCTTGTCATCATAATGCTCCATGCCCGTCTCATCACAATTCTCCATGACACTTTTCATTAAAATGCTCCATGGCCTTTATCATCACAATGCTCCATGGCCCCTGTTATCACAGTGATCCATGGTACCTTTCATCACAATGCTAGATAACCTCTGTCATCACAATGCCCGATGACACCTGTCATCAGAATTGGCCATGGCCCTTGTCATCACAATGCTCCATGCCCTTGTCAACGCAATGCTCCAGAACTCTTGGCATCATAATGCTCCATGCCCGTCTCATCACAATGCTCCATGACACTTGTCATCAAAATGCTCCATGGCCTTTGTCATCACAATGCTCCATGGCCCCTGTTATCACAGTGCTCCATGTTACCTTTCCTCATAATTCTCGATGACCACTGTCATCACAATGCCCCATGACACCTGTCATCACAATTCGCCATGGCCCTTGTCATCACAATGCTCCATGATCCATGTCATCACAATGTTCCTGGACACTTATCATCACAATGAACTATGACCACATTCATCACAATGCTCCATGACCCCTGTCATCACACTGCTCCATGGCCTATGCATTCAAAATGCTCCATGGCCCCTGTAATCACATTGCTCCATGATCCCTTTCATCGCAATGTTCTATGACCACTCTCATCACGATACCCCATGACGCCTATCATCATAATGCTCCAAGGCCCCTCTCATCACAATACTCCATGGCCCCTGTCATCACAGTGCTCCATGATACCTTTCATCATAATGATAGATGACCACTGTCATCACAATGCTCCATGACACCTGTCATCAGAATTGGCCATGGCCCTTGTCATCACAATGCTCCAGGACACTTGTCTTCACAATGTTCCATGGCGCATTTCATCACAATGCTCCATGACCACTTTCATCAAATTGCTCCATGATGCCTGTCATCACAATGCTCCATGGCCTTTGTCATCAAAATTCTACATGGCCCCTGTAATAACAGTGCTTCAGGACAACTTTTATCACAATGCTCCATGACCACTCTCATCACAATGCCAGATAAGACCTTTCATGACAATGCTCCATGGCCCTTGTCATCACAATATTCTATGACTTCTGTCATCACAATGCTCCATGCCCCTGTCATCACAATGCCCCATCACCCCTGCTATTACAATGCTCCATGACCCCTGTCGTCACAATGCTCTGAAACCCTTGTCATCACAATATTCCATGATCCGTGTAATCACGATGATCCATGAACCATTTCTGTACAATGCTCCAGTACCCCTTTCATTAAAATGCTCCATGGCACTTGTCATCAGAATGCTCCAGGAACCCTTCCATCACAATAATCCATGACCCGTTTCCTCACAATTCTCCAGGACCGCTTTCATCACAATGCTCCATTCCCTTGTCATCTCAATGCTTCATGGCCCCTGTCATCAAAATGATCCATGCCCTCGTCATCAAAATGCTCCAGAACTCTTGTCATCACTATGCTCCATGCCCATGTCATCAAAATGCTGCATGGCCCCTGTCATCACAATGCTGCATGACCCCTGTCATCACAATGCTCCATGCCCGTATCATCACAATGCTCCATTACCCATGTCATCGTAGTGATCCATGACCCCTTTCATCACAATGCTGCATGACACCTGTCATCACAATGCTCCGTGGTCTTTGTCATCACAATGCTCCATGACCACTGTCATCACCATGCCCCATGACCCCATTCATCACAATGCTCCATAGCCCTTGTCATCACAATGCTCCATTAGCCCTGTCATCACAATGTTCCATGACTCTTGTCATCAAAATGCCTCATGATCCATTTAATCACAATGCTCCATGACTCCTTTCATCACATCCTCCATGATACTTGTCATTACACTGCCCCATGACCTCTTTCAGAACAATGCTCCATGATACCAGTCATCACAATGCTCCATGACCATTGTCGTCACAATGCTCCATGCCCCTTTCAACACAATGCTCCATGACAACTGTCATCACAATGCTCCATGGCCTTTGTCATCACAATTATACATGGCCCCTGTGATCACAGTGCTCCATGACCCCTTTCATCACAATGCTCCATGACCACTGTCATCACAATGCCCCATGACCCCTGTCATCACAATGCTCCATGGCCCCTGTCATTACAATGCTCCATGATCCATGTCATCACAATGTTCCTGGACACTTCTCATCACAATGAACTATGACCACATTCATCACAATGCTCCATGACCCCTGTCATCACACTGCTCCATGGACTATGCATTCAAAATGCCTCATGGCCCCTGTAATCACATTGCTCCATGATCCCTTTCATCACAATGTTCTATGACCACTCTCATCACAATACCCCATGACGCCTATCATCATAATGCTCCAAGGCCCCTCTCATCACAATGCTCCATGAACCCTGTCATCACAATGTTCCATGACACTTGTCATCACAGTGCTCCATGAACACCTGTCATCACAATATTCACTGCCCATGTAATCACAATGCTCCTGGTCCCCTGTAATCACAGTGCTCCATACCCTTTTCATCACAATGCTCCAGAACTCTTGTCATCATAATGCTCCATGCCCGTGTCATCACAATGCTTGAAGAACCTTGTCATCACAATGCTCCATGAACCGTGTCATCACAAGGTTCCAGGACCCTTGTCATCACAATGATCCATGACCCCTGTCATCTCAATGCTCCATGATCTTTGTATTCACAATGCTCCCTGGCCCCTATAATTGCGGTGATCCATGACCCCTGTCATCACAATGCTCCCTGGTATATTTCATCACAATTCTAGATGACCACTGTCATCACAGTGCTCCACGGCCCCTGTCGTCAGAGTCCTCCATGATACCTTTCATTACAATTCTACATGACCACTGTCATCACAATGCCCCATGACACCTGTCATCACAATTCGCCATGGCACTTGTCATCACAATGCTCCATGACCCATGTCATCACAATGTTCATGGACACTTGTCATCACAATGCTCCATGACAACTTACATCACAATGCTCCTTGACCCCTGTCATTTCATTGCTCCATGGCCTATGCATTCACAATGCTCCATGGCTCCTGTAAGCACATTGCTCCATGATCCCTTTCATCACAATGCTCCAAGACCGCTGTCATCACAATGCCCCATGACGCCTATCATCATAATGCTCTAAGGCCCCTCTCATCACAATGCTCCATGATCCCTGTCATCACAATGTTCCATGACACTAGTCATCACAGTGCTCCATGACCCCTGTCATCAAAATATTCACTGCCCATGTAATCACAATGCTCCTGGTCCCCTGTAATCATAGTGCTCCATACCCTTGTCATCACAATGCTCCAGAACTCTTGTCATCATAATGCTCCATGCCCGTGTCATCACAATGCTTGAAGAACCTTGTCATCACAATGCTCCATGAACCGTGTCATCACAAGGTTACAGGACCCTTGTCATCACAATGATCCGTGACCCCTGTCATCTCAATGCTCCATGATCTTTGTATTCACAATGCTCCATGGCCTCTATAATTGCGGTGATCCATGACCCCTGTCATCACAATGCTCCCTGGTATATTTCATCACAATTCTAGATGACCACTGTCATCACAGTGCTCCACGGCCCCTGTTATCAGAGTCCTCCCTGATACCTTTAATCACAATTCTATATGACCGCTCTCATCACAATTCCACATGACACCTGTCATCACAATGCTCCATGAACCATGTCATCACAATGTTCATGGACAAGAGTCATCACAATGCTCCATGACAACTTACATCACAATGCTCCTTGACCCCTGTCATTCCATTGCTCCATGGCCTATGCATTCACAATGCTCCATGGCTCCTGTAATCACATTGCTCCATGATCCCTTTCATCACAATACTCCAAGACCGCTGTCATCACAATGCCCCATGACGCCTATCATCATAATGCTCCAAGGCCCCTCTCATCACAATGCTCCATGATCCCTGTCATCACAATGTTCCATGACACTAGTCATCACAGTGCTCCATGACCCCTGTCATCACAATGCCACATGACACCTGTCATCACAATGCTCTATAGCCCCTGTCAGCACAATGTTCCATGACAGGTATCATCACAATGATCCATGACTGCTGTCATCACAATGTTCCCTGCCCTTGTCATTCTCAATGCTCCCTGGCCCCTGTCATCACAATGCTCCATGCTCATATCATCACAATGCTCCATTACCCATGTCATCGATGTGATCCATGACCCCTTTCATCACAATGCTCCATGACCCCAGTCATCACAATGCTCCATAGCCCTTGTCATCACAATGCTCCATTAGCCCTGTCATCACAATGTTCCATGACTCTTGTCATCAAAATGCCTCATGATCCATTTAATCACAATGCTCCATGACTCCTTTCATCACATCCTCCATGATACTTGTCATTACACTGCCCCATGACCTTTTTCAGAACAATGCTCCATGATACCAGTCATCACAATGCTCCATGACCATTGTCGTCACAATGCTCCATGCCCCTTTCAACACAATGCTCCATGACAACTGTCATCACAATGCTCCATGGTCTTTGTCATCACAATTATACATGGCCCCTGTGATCACAGTGCTCCATGACCCCTTTCATCACAATGCTCCATGACCACTGTCATCACAATGCCCCATGACCCCTGTCATCACAATGCTCCATGGCCCCTGTCATTACAATGCTCCATGACCACTGTCATCACAATGTTCCATGACAGATGTCACCACTATCCTCCATGGTCCCTGTAATCACAATGCTCCATTCCCTTGTCAAAGCAATGCTCCAGAACTCTTGTCATCATAATGCTCCATGCCCGTCTCATCACAATTCTCCATGACACTTTTCATTAAAATGCTCCATGGCCTTTATCATCACAATGCTCCATGGCCCCTGTTATCACATTGATCCATTGTACCTTTCATCACAATGCTAGATAACCTCTGTCATCACAATGCCCGATGACACCTGTCATCAGAATTGGCCATGGCCCTTGTCATCACAATGCTCCATGCCCTTGTCACCACAATGCTCCAGAACTCTTGGCATCATAATGCTCCATGCCCGTCTCATCACAATGCTCCATGACACTTGTCATCAAAATGCTCCATGGCCTTTGTCATCACAATGCTCCATGGCCCCTGTTATCACAGTGCTCCATGTTACCTTTCATCACTATTCTAGATGACCACTGTCATCACAATGCCCCATGACACCTGTCATCACAATTCGCCATGGCCCTTGTCATCACAATGCTCCATGATCCATGTCATCACAATGTTCCTGGACACTTATCATCACAATGAACTATGACCACATTCATCACAATGCTCCATGACCCCTGTCATTACACTGCTCCATGGCCTATGCATTCAAAATGCTCCATGGCCCCTGTAATCACATTGCTCCATGATCCCTTTCATCACAATGCTCCAAGACCGCTGTCATCACAAGGCCCCATGACGCGTATCATCATAATGCTCCAAGGCCCCTCTCATCACAATGCTCCATGAACCCTGTCATCACAATGTTCCATGACACTTGTCATCACAGTGCTCCATGAACCCCTGTCATCACAATATTCACTGCCCATGTAATCACAATGCTCCTGGTCTCCTGTAATCACAGTGCTCCATACCCTTTTCATCACAATGCTCCAGAACTCTTGTCATCATAATGCTCCATGCCCGTGTCATCACAATGCTTGAAGAACCTTGTCATCACAATGCTCCATGAACCGTGTCATCACAAGGTTCCAGGACCCTTGTCATCACAATGATCCATGACCCCTGTCATCTCAATGCTCCATGATCTTTGTATTCACAATGCTCCCTGGCCCCTATAATTGCGGTGATCCATGACCCCTGTCATCACAATGCTCCCTGGTATATTTCATCACAATTCTAGATGACCACTGTCATCACAGTGCTCCACGGCCCCTGTCGTCAGAGTCCTCCATGATACCTTTCATTACAATTCTACATGACCACTGTCATCACAATGCCCCATGACACCTGTCATCACAATTCGCCATGGCACTTGTCATCACAAAGCTCCATGAACCATGTCATCACAATGTTCATGGACACTTGTCATCACAATGCTCCATGACAACTTACATCACAATGCTCCTTGACCCCTGTCATTTCATTGCTCCATGGCCTATGCATTCACAATGCTCCATGGCCCCTGTAATCACATTGCTCCATGATCCCTTTCATCACAATGCTCCAAGACCGCTGTCATCACAATGCCCCATGACGCCTATCATCATAATGCTCCAAGGCCCCTCTCATCACAGTGCTCCATGATCCCTCTCATCACAATGTTCCATGACACTAGTCATCACAGTGCTCCATGACCCCTGTCATCACAATATTCACTGCCCATGTAATCACAATGCTCCTGGTCCCCTGTAATCACAATGCTCCATACCCTTTTCATCACAATGCTCCAGAACTCTTGTCATCATAATGCTGCATGCCCGTGTCATCACAGTGCTCCATGTCCACTTTCATCACAATGCTCCTTGACCCCTGTCATCACAATGCTCCATGGCCTATGTATTCACAATGCTCCATGGCCCCTGTAATCACATTGCTCCATGATCCTTTTCATCACAATGCTCTATGACCACTGTCATCACAATGCCACATGACACCTGTCATCACAATGCTCTATAGCCCCTGTCAGCACAATGTTCCATGACAGGTATCATCACAATGATACAAGACTGCTGTCATCAGAATGTTCCCTGCTCTTGTCATCTCAATGCTCCCTGGCCCCTGTTATCACAATGCTCCATGTCCATATCATCACAATGCTCCATTACACATGTCATCGTAGTGATCCATGACCCCTTTCATCACAATGCTGCATGACACCTGTCATCACAATGCTCCATAGCCCTTGTCATCACAATGCTCCATAGCCCTTGTCATCACAATGCTCCATTAGCCCTGTCATCACAATGTTCCATGACTCTTGTCATCAAAATGCCTCATGATCCATTTAATCACAATGCTCCATGACTCCTTTCATCACATCCTCCATGATACTTGTCATTACACTGCCCCATGACCTTTTTCAGAACAATGCTCCATGATACCAGTCATCACAATGCTCCATGACCATTGTCGTCACAATGCTCCATGCCCCTTTCAACACAATGCCCCATGACACCTGTCATCACAATTCACCATCGCACTTGTCATCACAATGCTCCATGAACCCTGTCATCACAATGTTCCATGACAGTTGTCATCACAATGCTCCATGACCCTGTAATCACAATGCTCTATGCCCTTGTCATCACAATGCTCCAGAACTCTTGTCATCATAATGATGAATGCTCGTGTCATCACAAAGCTCCATGATACTTGTCATCACAATGTTCCATTGCCTTGTCATTACAATACTCCATGGCCCCTGTCATCACAGTGCTCCATGATACCTTTTATCACAATTCTAGATGACCACTGTCATCACAATGCCCCAAGACACATGTCATAACAATTCGCCATGGCCCTTGCCATCACAATGCTCCATGACCCGTGTCATCACAATGGTCCAGGACACTTGTCATCACAATGATCCATGACCACTTACATCACAATGCTCCTTGACTCCTGTCATCACAATGCTCCATAGCCTATGCATTCGCAATGCTACATGGTCCCTGTAATCACATTGCTCCATGATCCATTTCATCACAATGCTCTATGACCACTGTCATTACAATGCCACATTATACCTGTCATCACAATGCTCCATGGCCCCTGTCAGCACAATGTTCCATGACAGATGTCATCACTATCCTCCATGGTCCCTGTAATCACAATGCTCCATTCCCTTGTCAACGCAATGCTCCAGAACTCTTGTCATCATAATGCTCCATGCCCGTCTCATCACAATTCTCCATGACACTTTTCATTAAAATGCTCCATGGCCTTTATCATCACAATGCTCCATGGCCCCTGTTATCACATTGATCCATTGTACCTTTCATCACAATGCTAGATAACCTCTGTCATCACAATGCCCGATGACACCTGTCATCAGAATTGGCCATGGCCCTTGTCATCACAATGCTCCATGCCCTTGTCAACGCAATGCTCCAGAACTCTTGGCATCATAATGCTCCATGCCCGTCTCATCACAATGCTCCATGACACTTGTCATCAAAATGCTCCATGGCCTTTGTCATCACAATGCTCCATGGCCCCTGTTATCACAGTGCTCCATGTTACCTTTCATCACTATTCTAGATGACCACTGTCATCACAATGCCCCATGACACCTGTCATCACAATTCGCCATGGCCCTTGTCATCACAATGCTCCATGATCCATGTCATCACAATGTTCCTGGACACTTATCATCACAATGAACTATGACCACATTCATCACAATGCTCCATGACCCCTGTCATCACACTGCTCCATGGACTATGCATTCAAAATGCCTCATGGCCCCTGTAATCACATTGCTCCATGATCCCTTTCATCACAATGTTCTATGACCACTCTCATCACAATACCCCATGACGCCTATCATCATAATGCTCCAAGGCCCCTCTCATCACAATGCTCCATGAACCCTGTCATCACAATGTTCCATGACACTTGTCATCACAGTGCTCCATGAACACCTGTCATCACAATATTCACTGCCCATGTAATCACAATGCTCCTGGTCCCCTGTAATCACAGTGCTCCATACCCTTTTCATCACAATGCTCCAGAACTCTTGTCATCATAATGCTCCATGCCCGTGTCATCACAATGCTTGAAGAACCTTGTCATCACAATGCTCCATGAACCGTGTCATCACAAGGTTCCAGGACCCTTGTCATCACAATGATCCATGACCCCTGTCATCTCAATGCTCCATGATCTTTGTATTCACAATGCTCCCTGGCCCCTATAATTGCGGTGATCCATGACCCCTGTCATCACAATGCTCCCTGGTATATTTCATCACAATTCTAGATGACCACTGTCATCACAGTGCTCCACGGCCCCTGTCGTCAGAGTCCTCCATGATACCGTTCATTACAATTCTACATGACCACTGTCATCACAATGCCGCATGACACCTGTCATCACAATTCGCCATGGCACTTGTCATCACAATGCTCCATGAACCATGTCATCACAATGTTCATGGACAATAGTCATGACAATGCTCCATGACAACTTACATCACAATGCTCCTTGACCCCTGTCATTTCATTGCTCCATGGCCTATGCATTCACAATGCTCCATGGTCCCTGTAATCACAATGCTCCATACCCTTGTCATCGCAATGCTCCAGATCACTTCTCATCATAATGCTCCATGCCCGTGTCATCACAATGCTCCATGGCCCCTGTCATCACAGTGCTCCGTGATACCTTTCATCATAATGATAGATGACCACTGTCATCACAATGCTCCATGACACCTGTCATCAGAATTGGCCATGGTCCTTGTCATCACAATGCTCCAGGACACTTGTCTTCACAATGTTCCATGGCGCATTTCATCACAATGCTCCATGACCACTTTCATCAAATTGCTCCATGATGCCTGTCATCACAATGCTCCATGGCCTTTGTCATCAAAATTCTACATGGCCCCTGTAATAACAGTGCTACAGGACAACTTTTATCACAATGCTCCATGACCACTCTCATCACAATGCCAGATAAGACCTTTCATGACAATGCTCCATGGCCCTTGTCATCACAATATTCTATGACTTCTGTCATCAAAATGCTCCATGCCCCTGTCATCACAATGCCCCATCACCCCTGCTATTACAATGCTCCATGACCCCTGTCGTCGCAATGCTCTGAAACCCTTGTCATCACAATATTCCATGATCCGTGTAATCACGATGATCCATGAACCATTTCTGTACAATGCTCCAGTACCCCTTTCATTAAAATGCTCCATGGCACTTGTCATCAGAATGCTCCAGGAACCCTTCCATCACAATAATCCATGACCCGTTTCCTCACAATTCTCCAGGACCGCTTTCATCACAATGCTCCATTCCCTTGTCATCTCAATGCTTCATGGCCCCTGTCATCAAAATGATCCATGCCCTCGTCATCAAAATGCTCCAGAACTCTTGTCATCACTATGCTCCATGCCCATGTCATCAAAATGCTGCATGGCCCCTGTCATCACAATGCTGCATGACCCCTGTCATCACAATGCTCCATGCCCGTATCATCACAATGCTCCATTACCCATGTCATCGTAGTGATCCATGACCCCTTACATCACAATGCTGCATGACACCTGTCATCACAATGCTCCGTGGTCTTTGTCATCACAATGCTCCATGACCACTGTCATCACCATGCCCCATGACCCCATTCATCACAATGCTCCATAGCCCTTGTCATCACAATGCTCCATTAGCGCTGTCATCACAATGTTCCATGACTCTTGTCATCAAAATGCCTCATGATCCATTTAATCACAATGCTCCATGACTCCTTTCATCACATCCTCCATGATACTTGTCATTACACTGCCCCATGACCTCTTTCAGAACAATGCTCCATGATACCAGTCATCACAATGCTCCATGACCATTGTCGTCACAATGCTCCATGCCCCTTTCAACACAATGCTCCATGACAACTGTCATCACAATGCTCCATGGCCTTTGTCATCACAATTATACATGGCCCCTGTGATCACAGTGCTCCATGACCCCTTTCATCACAATGCTCCATGACCACTGTCATCACAAAGCCCCATGACCCCTGTCATCACAATGCTCCATGACCCCTGTCATTACAATGCTCCATGACCACTGTCATCACAATGTTCCATGATCGCTGTAATCACAATGACTCATGACACCTTTCCTCAGAAGGCTCCAGTACGCCTGTCATCACAATGCTCCAATGACCGTCTCATCACAATGCTCCATGATCCCTGTCAGCACAACGTTCCATGACAATTGTCATCACAATGCTCCATGACACCTGTCATCACAATGTTGCCTGCCCATGTCATCAAAATGCTCCAAGTCCCCTGTAATCACAATGTTCCATTACACCTGTCTTCACAATGTTCCCTGCCCATGTCATCACAATGCTCCATTACCAATGTAATCAAAATGTTCGCCTGCCCTTGTCATCAAAATGCTCCATGGCCCCTTTAATCACAATGCTCCATGAACCCTGTCATCACAATGTTCCATGACAGTTGTCATCACAATGCTCCATGACCCTGTAATCACAATGCTCCATGCCCTTGTCATCACAATGCTCCAGAACTCTTATCATCATAATGATGAATGCTCGTGTCATCACAAAGCTCCATGATACTTGTCATCACAATGTTCCATGGCCTTGTCATTACAATACTCCATGGCCCCTGTCATCACAGTGCTCCATGATACCTTTTATCACAATTCTAGATGACCACTGTCATCACAATGCCCCAAGACACATGTCATCACAATTCGCCATGGCCCTTGCCATCACAATGCTCCATGACCCGTGTCATCACAATGGTCCAGGACACTTGTCATCACAATGATCCATGACCACTTACATCACAATGCTCCTTGACTCCTGTCATCACAATGCTCCATAGCCTATGCATTCGCAATGCTACATGGTCCCTGTAATCACATTGCTCCATGATCCATTTCATCACAATGCTCTATGACCACTGTCATTACAATGCCACATTATACCTGTCATCACAATGCTCCATGGCCCCTGTCAGCACAATGTTCCATGACAGATGTCATCACTATCCTCCATGGTCCCTGTAATCACAATGCTCCATTCCCTTGTCAACGCAATGCTCCAGAACTCTTGTCATCATAATGCTCCATGCCCGTCTCATCACAATTCTCCATGACACTTTTCATTAAAATGCTCCATGGCCTTTATCATCACAATGCTCCATGGCCCCTGTTATCACAGTGATCCATGGTACCTTTCATCACAATGCTAGATAACCTCTGTCATCACAATGCCCGATGACACCTGTCATCAGAATTGGCCATGGCCCTTGTCATCACAATGCTCCATGCCCTTGTCAACGCAATGCTCCAGAACTCTTGGCATCATAATGCTCCATGCCCGTCTCATCACAATGCTCCATGACACTTGTCATCAAAATGCTCCATGGCCTTTGTCATCACAATGCTCCATGGCCCCTGTTATCACAGTGCTCCATGTTACCTTTCCTCATAATTCTCGATGACCACTGTCATCACAATGCCCCATGACACCTGTCATCACAATTCGCCATGGCCCTTGTCATCACAATGCTCCATGATCCATGTCATCACAATGTTCCTGGACACTTATCATCACAATGAACTATGACCACATTCATCACAATGCTCCATGACCCCTGTCATCACACTGCTCCATGGCCTATGCATTCAAAATGCTCCATGGCCCCTGTAATCACATTGCTCCATGATCCCTTTCATCGCAATGTTCTATGACCACTCTCATCACGATACCCCATGACGCCTATCATCATAATGCTCCAAGGCCCCTCTCATCACAATACTCCATGGCCCCTGTCATCACAGTGCTCCATGATACCTTTCATCATAATGATAGATGACCACTGTCATCACAATGCTCCATGACACCTGTCATCAGAATTGGCCATGGCCCTTGTCATCACAATGCTCCAGGACACTTGTCTTCACAATGTTCCATGGCGCATTTCATCACAATGCTCCATGACCACTTTCATCAAATTGCTCCATGATGCCTGTCATCACAATGCTCCATGGCCTTTGTCATCAAAATTCTACATGGCCCCTGTAATAACAGTGCTTCAGGACAACTTTTATCACAATGCTCCATGACCACTCTCATCACAATGCCAGATAAGACCTTTCATGACAATGCTCCATGGCCCTTGTCATCACAATATTCTATGACTTCTGTCATCACAATGCTCCATGCCCCTGTCATCACAATGCCCCATCACCCCTGCTATTACAATGCTCCATGACCCCTGTCGTCACAATGCTCTGAAACCCTTGTCATCACAATATTCCATGATCCGTGTAATCACGATGATCCATGAACCATTTCTGTACAATGCTCCAGTACCCCTTTCATTAAAATGCTCCATGGCACTTGTCATCAGAATGCTCCAGGAACCCTTCCATCACAATAATCCATGACCCGTTTCCTCACAATTCTCCAGGACCGCTTTCATCACAATGCTCCATTCCCTTGTCATCTCAATGCTTCATGGCCCCTGTCATCAAAATGATCCATGCCCTCGTCATCAAAATGCTCCAGAACTCTTGTCATCACTATGCTCCATGCCCATGTCATCAAAATGCTGCATGGCCCCTGTCATCACAATGCTGCATGACCCCTGTCATCACAATGCTCCATGCCCGTATCATCACAATGCTCCATTACCCATGTCATCGTAGTGATCCATGACCCCTTTCATCACAATGCTGCATGACACCTGTCATCACAATGCTCCGTGGTCTTTGTCATCACAATGCTCCATAACCACTGTCATCACCATGCCCCATGACCCCATTCATCACAATGCTCCATAGCCCTTGTCATCACAATGCTCCATTAGCCCTGTCATCACAATGTTCCATGACTCTTGTCATCAAAATGCCTCATGATCCATTTAATCACAATGCTCCATGACTCCTTTCATCACATCCTCCATGATACTTGTCATTACACTGCCCCATGACCTCTTTCAGAACAATGCTCCATGATACCAGTCATCACAATGCTCCATGACCATTGTCGTCACAATGCTCCATGCCCCTTTCAACACAATGCTCCATGACAACTGTCATCACAATGCTCCATGGCCTTTGTCATCACAATTATACATGGCCCCTGTGATCACAGTGCTCCATGACCCCTTTCATCACAATGCTCCATGACCACTGTCATCACAATGCCCCATGACCCCTGTCATCACAATGCTCCATGGCCCCTGTCATTACAATGCTCCATGACCACTGTCATCACAATGTTCCATGATCGCTGTAATCACAATGACTCATGACACCTTTCCTCAGAAGGCTCCAGTACGCCTGTCATCACAATGCTCCAATGACCGTCTCATCACAATGCTCCATGATCCCTGTCAGCACAACGTTCCATGACAATTGTCATCACAATGCTCCATGACACCTGTCATCACAATGTTGCCTGCCCATGTCATCAAAATGCTCCATGTCCCCTGTAATCACAATGTTCCATTACACCTGTCTTCACAATGTTCCCTGCCCATGTCATCACAATGCTCCATTACCAATGTAATCAAAATGTTCGCCTGCCCTTGTCATCAAAATGCTCCATGGCCCCTTTAATCACAATGCTCCATGAACCCTGTCATCACAATGTTCCATGACAGTTGTCATCACAATGCTCCATGACCCTGTAATCACAATGCTCCATGCCCTTGTCATCACGATGCTCCAGAACTCTTGTCATCATAATGATGAATGCTCGTGTCATCACAAAGCTCCATGATACTTGTCATCACAATGTTCCATGGCCTTGTCATTACAATACTCCATGGCCCCTGTCATCACAGTGCTCCATGATACCTTTTATCACAATTCTAGATGACCACTGTCATCACAATGCCCCAAGACACATGTCATCACAATTCGCCATGGCCCTTGCCATCACAATGCTCCATGACCCGTGTCATCACAATGGTCCAGGACACTTGTCATCACAATGATCCATGACCCCTGTCATCACACTGCTCCATGGACTATGCATTCAAAATGCTCCATGGCCCCTGTAATCACATTGCTCCATGATCCCTTTCATCACGATGTTCTATGACCACTCTCATCACAATACCCCATGACGCCTATCATCATAATGCTCCAAGGCCCCTCTCATCACAATGCTCCATGAACCCTGTCATCACAATGTTCCATGACACTTGTCATCACAGTGCTCCATGAACCCCTGTCATCACAATATTCACTGCCCATGTAATCACACTGCTCCTGGTCTCCTGTAATCACAGTGCTCCATACCCTTTTCATCACAATGCTCCAGAACTCTTGTCATCATAATGCTCCATGCCCGTGTCATCACAATGCTTGAAGAACCTTGTCATCACAATGCTCCATGAACCGTGTCATCACAAGGTTCCAGGACCCTTGTCATCACAATGATCCATGACCCCTGTCATCTCAATGCTCCATGATCTTTGTATTCACAATGCTCCCTGGCCCCTATAATTGCGGTGATCCATGACCCCTGTCATCACAATGCTCCCTGGTATATTTCATCACAATTCTAGATGACCACTGTCATCACAGTGCTCCACGGCCCCTGTCGTCAGAGTCCTCCATGATACCTTTCATTACAATTCTACATGACCACTGTCATCACAATGCCCCATGACACCTGTCATCACAATTCGCCATGGCACTTGTCATCACAAAGCTCCATGAACCATGTCATCACAATGTTCATGGACACTTGTCATCACAATGCTCCATGACAACTTACATCACAATGCTCCTTGACCCCTGTCATTTCATTGCTCCATGGCCTATGCATTCACAATGCTCCATGGCCCCTGTAATCACATTGCTCCATGATCCCTTTCATCACAATGCTCCAAGACCGCTGTCATCACAATGCCCCATGACGCCTATCATCATAATGCTCCAAGGCCCCTCTCATCACAGTGCTCCATGATCCCTCTCATCACAATGTTCCATGACACTAGTCATCACAGTGCTCCATGACCCCTGTCATCACAATATTCACTGCCCATGTAATCACAATGCTCCTGGTCCCCTGTAATCACAATGCTCCATACCCTTTTCATCACAATGCTCCAGAACTCTTGTCATCATAATGCTGCATGCCCGTGTCATCACAGTGCTCCATGTCCACTTTCATCACAATGCTCCTTGACCCCTGTCATCACAATGCTCCATGGCCTATGTATTCACAATGCTCCATGGCCCCTGTAATCACATTGCTCCATGATCCTTTTCATCACAATGCTCTATGACCACTGTCATCACAATGCCACATGACACCTGTCATCACAATGCTCTATAGCCCCTGTCAGCACAATGTTCCATGACAGGTATCATCACAATGATACAAGACTGCTGTCATCAGAATGTTCCCTGCTCTTGTCATCTCAATGCTCCCTGGCCCCTGTTATCACAATGCTCCATGTCCATATCATCACAATGCTCCATTACACATGTCATCGTAGTGATCCATGACCCCTTTCATCACAATGCTGCATGACACCTGTCATCACAATGCTCCATAGCCCTTGTCATCACAATGCTCCATAGCCCTTGTCATCACAATGCTCCATTAGCCCTGTCATCACAATGTTCCATGACTCTTGTCATCAAAATGCCTCATGATCCATTTAATCACAATGCTCCATGACTCCTTTCATCACATCCTCCATGATACTTGTCATTACACTGCCCCATGACCTTTTTCAGAACAATGCTCCATGATACCAGTCATCACAATGCTCCATGACCATTGTCGTCACAATGCTCCATGCCCCTTTCAACACAATGCCCCATGACACCTGTCATCACAATTCACCATCGCACTTGTCATCACAATGCTCCATGAACCCTGTCATCACAATGTTCCATGACAGTTGTCATCACAATGCTCCATGACCCTGTAATCACAATGCTCTATGCCCTTGTCATCACAATGCTCCAGAACTCTTGTCATCATAATGATGAATGCTCGTGTCATCACAAAGCTCCATGATACTTGTCATCACAATGTTCCATTGCCTTGTCATTACAATACTCCATGGCCCCTGTCATCACAGTGCTCCATGATACCTTTTATCACAATTCTAGATGACCACTGTCATCACAATGCCCCAAGACACATGTCATAACAATTCGCCATGGCCCTTGCCATCACAATGCTCCATGACCCGTGTCATCACAATGGTCCAGGACACTTGTCATCACAATGATCCATGACCACTTACATCACAATGCTCCTTGACTCCTGTCATCACAATGCTCCATAGCCTATGCATTCGCAATGCTACATGGTCCCTGTAATCACATTGCTCCATGATCCATTTCATCACAATGCTCTATGACCACTGTCATTACAATGCCACATTATACCTGTCATCACAATGCTCCATGGCCCCTGTCAGCACAATGTTCCATGACAGATGTCATCACTATCCTCCATGGTCCCTGTAATCACAATGCTCCATTCCCTTGTCAACGCAATGCTCCAGAACTCTTGTCATCATAATGCTCCATGCCCGTCTCATCACAATTCTCCATGACACTTTTCATTAAAATGCTCCATGGCCTTTATCATCACAATGCTCCATGGCCCCTGTTATCACATTGATCCATTGTACCTTTCATCACAATGCTAGATAACCTCTGTCATCACAATGCCCGATGACACCTGTCATCAGAATTGGCCATGGCCCTTGTCATCACAATGCTCCATGCCCTTGTCAACGCAATGCTCCAGAACTCTTGGCATCATAATGCTCCATGCCCGTCTCATCACAATGCTCCATGACACTTGTCATCAAAATGCTCCATGGCCTTTGTCATCACAATGCTCCATGGCCCCTGTTATCACAGTGCTCCATGTTACCTTTCATCACTATTCTAGATGACCACTGTCATCACAATGCCCCATGACACCTGTCATCACAATTCGCCATGGCCCTTGTCATCACAATGCTCCATGATCCATGTCATCACAATGTTCCTGGACACTTATCATCACAATGAACTATGACCACATTCATCACAATGCTCCATGACCCCTGTCATCACACTGCTCCATGGACTATGCATTCAAAATGCCTCATGGCCCCTGTAATCACATTGCTCCATGATCCCTTTCATCACAATGTTCTATGACCACTCTCATCACAATACCCCATGACGCCTATCATCATAATGCTCCAAGGCCCCTCTCATCACAATGCTCCATGAACCCTGTCATCACAATGTTCCATGACACTTGTCATCACAGTGCTCCATGAACACCTGTCATCACAATATTCACTGCCCATGTAATCACAATGCTCCTGGTCCCCTGTAATCACAGTGCTCCATACCCTTTTCATCACAATGCTCCAGAACTCTTGTCATCATAATGCTCCATGCCCGTGTCATCACAATGCTTGAAGAACCTTGTCATCACAATGCTCCATGAACCGTGTCATCACAAGGTTCCAGGACCCTTGTCATCACAATGATCCATGACCCCTGTCATCTCAATGCTCCATGATCTTTGTATTCACAATGCTCCCTGGCCCCTATAATTGCGGTGATCCATGACCCCTGTCATCACAATGCTCCCTGGTATATTTCATCACAATTCTAGATGACCACTGTCATCACAGTGCTCCACGGCCCCTGTCGTCAGAGTCCTCCATGATACCGTTCATTACAATTCTACATGACCACTGTCATCACAATGCCGCATGACACCTGTCATCACAATTCGCCATGGCACTTGTCATCACAATGCTCCATGAACCATGTCATCACAATGTTCATGGACAATAGTCATGACAATGCTCCATGACAACTTACATCACAATGCTCCTTGACCCCTGTCATTTCATTGCTCCATGGCCTATGCATTCACAATGCTCCATGGTCCCTGTAATCACAATGCTCCATACCCTTGTCATCGCAATGCTCCAGATCACTTCTCATCATAATGCTCCATGCCCGTGTCATCACAATGCTCCATGGCCCCTGTCATCACAGTGCTCCGTGATACCTTTCATCATAATGATAGATGACCACTGTCATCACAATGCTCCATGACACCTGTCATCAGAATTGGCCATGGTCCTTGTCATCACAATGCTCCAGGACACTTGTCTTCACAATGTTCCATGGCGCATTTCATCACAATGCTCCATGACCACTTTCATCAAATTGCTCCATGATGCCTGTCATCACAATGCTCCATGGCCTTTGTCATCAAAATTCTACATGGCCCCTGTAATAACAGTGCTACAGGACAACTTTTATCACAATGCTCCATGACCACTCTCATCACAATGCCAGATAAGACCTTTCATGACAATGCTCCATGGCCCTTGTCATCACAATATTCTATGACTTCTGTCATCACAATGCTCCATGCCCCTGTCATCACAATGCCCCATCACCCCTGCTATTACAATGCTCCATGACCCCTGTCGTCGCAATGCTCTGAAACCCTTGTCATCACAATATTCCATGATCCGTGTAATCACGATGATCCATGAACCATTTCTGTACAATGCTCCAGTACCCCTTTCATTAAAATGCTCCATGGCACTTGTCATCAGAATGCTCCAGGAACCCTTCCATCACAATAATCCATGACCCGTTTCCTCACAATTCTCCAGGACCGCTTTCATCACAATGCTCCATTCCCTTGTCATCTCAATGCTTCATGGCCCCTGTCATCAAAATGATCCATGCCCTCGTCATCAAAATGCTCCAGAACTCTTGTCATCACTATGCTCCATGCCCATGTCATCAAAATGCTGCATGGCCCCTGTCATCACAATGCTGCATGACCCCTGTCATCACAATGCTCCATGCCCGTATCATCACAATGCTCCATTACCCATGTCATCGTAGTGATCCATGACCCCTTACATCACAATGCTGCATGACACCTGTCATCACAATGCTCCGTGGTCTTTGTCATCACAATGCTCCATGACCACTGTCATCACCATGCCCCATGACCCCATTCATCACAATGCTCCATAGCCCTTGTCATCACAATGCTCCATTAGCGCTGTCATCACAATGTTCCATGACTCTTGTCATCAAAATGCCTCATGATCCATTTAATCACAATGCTCCATGACTCCTTTCATCACATCCTCCATGATACTTGTCATTACACTGCCCCATGACCTCTTTCAGAACAATGCTCCATGATACCAGTCATCACAATGCTCCATGACCATTGTCGTCACAATGCTCCATGCCCCTTTCAACACAATGCTCCATGACAACTGTCATCACAATGCTCCATGGCCTTTGTCATCACAATTATACATGGCCCCTGTGATCACAGTGCTCCATGACCCCTTTCATCACAATGCTCCATGACCACTGTCATCACAATGCCCCATGACCCCTGTCATCACAATGCTCCATGACCCCTGTCATTACAATGCTCCATGACCACTGTCATCACAATGTTCCATGATCGCTGTAATCACAATGACTCATGACACCTTTCCTCAGAAGGCTCCAGTACGCCTGTCATCACAATGCTCCAATGACCGTCTCATCACAATGCTCCATGATCCCTGTCAGCACAACGTTCCATGACAATTGTCATCACAATGCTCCATGACACCTGTCATCACAATGTTGCCTGCCCATGTCATCAAAATGCTCCATGTCCCCTGTAATCACAATGTTCCATTACACCTGTCTTCACAATGTTCCCTGCCCATGTCATCACAATGCTCCATTACCAATGTAATCAAAATGTTCGCCTGCCCTTGTCATCAAAATGCTCCATGGCCCCTTTAATCACAATGCTCCATGAACCCTGTCATCACAATGTTCCATGACAGTTGTCATCACAATGCTCCATGACCCTGTAATCACAATGCTCCATGCCCTTGTCATCACAATGCTCCAGAACTCTTATCATCATAATGATGAATGCTCGTGTCATCACAAAGCTCCATGATACTTGTCATCACAATGTTCCATGGCCTTGTCATTACAATACTCCATGGCCCCTGTCATCACAGTGCTCCATGATACCTTTTATCACAATTCTAGATGACCACTGTCATCACAATGCCCCAAGACACATGTCATCACAATTCGCCATGGCCCTTGCCATCACAATGCTCCATGACCCGTGTCATCACAATGGTACAGGACACTTGTCATCACAATGATCCATGACCACTTACATCACAATGCTCCTTGACTCCTGTCATCACAATGCTCCATAGCCTATGCATTCGCAATGCTACATGGTCCCTGTAATCACATTGCTCCATGATCCATTTCATCACAATGCTCTATGACCCCTGTCATTACAATGCCACATTATACCTGTCATCACAATGCTCCATGGCCCTGTCAGCACAATGTTCCATGACAGATGTCATCACTCTCCTCCATGGTCCCTGTAATCACAATGCTCCATTCCCTTGTCAACGCAATGCTCCAGAACTCTTGTCATCATAATGCTCCATGCCCGTCTCATCACAATTCTCCATGACACTTTTCATTAAAATGCTCCATGGCCTTTATCATCACAATGCTCCATGGCCCCTGTTATCACAGTGATCCATGGTACCTTTCATCACAATGCTAGATAACCTCTGTCATCACAATGCCCGATGACACCTGTCATCAGAATTGGCCATGGCCCTTGTCATCACAATGCTCCATGCCCTTGTCAACGCAATGCTCCAGAACTCTTGGCATCATAATGCTCCATGCCCGTCTCATCACAATGCTCCATGACACTTGTCATCAAAATGCTCCATGGCCTTTGTCATCACAATGCTCCATGGCCCCTGTTATCACAGTGCTCCATGTTACCTTTCCTCATAATTCTCGATGACCACTGTCATCACAATGCCCCATGACACCTGTCATCACAATTCGCCATGGCCCTTGTCATCACAATGCTCCATGATCCATGTCATCACAATGTTCCTGGACACTTATCATCACAATGAACTATGACCACATTCATCACAATGCTCCATGACCCCTGTCATCACACTGCTCCATGGTCTATGCATTCAAAATGCTCCATGGCCCCTGTAATCACATTGCTCCATGATCCCTTTCATCGCAATGTTCTATGACCACTCTCATCACGATACCCCATGACGCCTATCATCATAATGCTCCAAGGCCCCTCTCATCACAATACTCCATGGCCCCTGTCATCACAGTGCTCCATGATACCTTTCATCATAATGATAGATGACCACTGTCATCACAATGCTCCATGACACCTGTCATCAGAATTGGCCATGGCCCTTGTCATCACAATGCTCCAGGACACTTGTCTTCACAATGTTCCATGGCGCATTTCATCACAATGCTCCATGACCACTTTCATCAAATTGCTCCATGATGCCTGTCATCACAATGCTCCATGGCCTTTGTCATCAAAATTCTACATGGCCCCTGTAATAACAGTGCTTCAGGACAACTTTTATCACAATGCTCCATGACCACTCTCATCACAATGCCAGATAAGACCTTTCATGACAATGCTCCATGGCCCTTGTCATCACAATATTCTATGACTTCTGTCATCACAATGCTCCATGCCCCTGTCATCACAATGCCCCATCACCCCTGCTATTACAATGCTCCATGACCCCTGTCGTCACAATGCTCTGAAACCCTTGTCATCACAATATTCCATGATCCGTGTAATCACGATGATCCATGAACCATTTCTGTACAATGCTCCAGTACCCCTTTCATTAAAATGCTCCATGGCACTTGTCATCAGAATGCTCCAGGAACCCTTCCATCACAATAATCCATGACCCGTTTCCTCACAATTCTCCAGGACCGCTTTCATCACAATGCTCCATTCCCTTGTCATCTCAATGCTTCATGGCCCCTGTCATCAAAATGATCCATGCCCTCGTCATCAAAATGCTCCAGAACTCTTGTCATCACTATGCTCCATGCCCATGTCATCAAAATGCTGCATGGCCCCTGTCATCACAATGCTGCATGACCCCTGTCATCACAATGCTCCATGCCCGTATCATCACAATGCTCCATTACCCATGTCATCGTAGTGATCCATGACCCCTTTCATCACAATGCTGCATGACACCTGTCATCACAATGCTCCGTGGTCTTTGTCATCACAATGCTCCATGACCACTGTCATCACCATGCCCCATGACCCCATTCATCACAATGCTCCATAGCCCTTGTCATCACAATGCTCCATTAGCCCTGTCATCACAATGTTCCATGACTCTTGTCATCAAAATGCCTCATGATCCATTTAATCACAATGCTCCATGACTCCTTTCATCACATCCTCCATGATACTTGTCATTACACTGCCCCATGACCTCTTTCAGAACAATGCTCCATGATACCAGTCATCACAATGCTCCATGACCATTGTCGTCACAATGCTCCATGCCCCTTTCAACACAATGCTCCATGACAACTGTCATCACAATGCTCCATGGCCTTTGTCATCACAATTATACATGGCCCCTGTGATCACAGTGCTCCATGACCCCTTTCATCACAATGCTCCATGACCACTGTCATCACAATGCCCCATGACCCCTGTCATCACAATGCTCCATGGCCCCTGTCATTACAATGCTCCATGACCACTGTCATCACAATGTTCCATGATCGCTGTAATCACAATGATTCATGACACCTTTCCTCAGAAGGCTCCAGTACGCCTGTCATCACAATGCTCCAATGACCGTCTCATCACAATGCTCCATGATCCCTGTCAGCACAACGTTCCATGACAATTGTCATCACAATGCTCCATGACACCTGTCATCACAATGTTGCCTGCCCATGTCATCAAAATGCTCCATGTCCCCTGTAATCACAATGTTCCATTACACCTGTCTTCACAATGTTCCCTGCCCATGTCATCACAATGCTCCATTACCAATGTAATCAAAATGTTCGCCTGCCCTTGTCATCAAAATGCTCCATGGCCCCTTTAATCACAATGCTCCATGAACCCTGTCATCACAATGTTCCATGACAGTTGTCATCACAATGCTCCATGACCCTGTAATCACAATGCTCCATGCCCTTGTCATCACGATGCTCCAGAACTCTTGTCATCATAATGATGAATGCTCGTGTCATCACAAAGCTCCATGATACTTGTCATCACAATGTTCCATGGCCTTGTCATTACAATACTCCATGGCCCCTGTCATCACAGTGCTCCATGATACCTTTTATCACAATTCTAGATGACCACTGTCATCACAATGCCCCAAGACACATGTCATCACAATTCGCCATGGCCCATGCCATCACAATGCTCCATGACCCGTGTCATCACAATGGTCCAGGACACTTGTCATCACAATGATCCATGACCCCTGTCATCACACTGCTCCATGGACTATGCATTCAAAATGCTCCATGGCCCCTGTAATCACATTGCTCCATGATCCCTTTCATCACGATGTTCTATGACCACTCTCATCACAATACCCCATGACGCCTATCATCATAATGCTCCAAGGCCCCTCTCATCACAATGCTCCATGAACCCTGTCATCACAATGTTCCATGACACTTGTCATCACAGTGCTCCATGAACCCCTGTCATCACAATATTCACTGCCCATGTAATCACACTGCTCCTGGTCTCCTGTAATCACAGTGCTCCATACCCTTTTCATCACAATGCTCCAGAACTCTTGTCATCATAATGCTCCATGCCCGTGTCATCACAATGCTTGAAGAACCTTGTCATCACAATGCTCCATGAACCGTGTCATCACAAGGTTCCAGGACCCTTGTCATCACAATGATCCATGACCCCTGTCATCTCAATGCTCCATGATCTTTGTATTCACAATGCTCCCTGGCCCCTATAATTGCGGTGATCCATGACCCCTGTCATCACAATGCTCCCTGGTATATTTCATCACAATTCTAGATGACCACTGTCATCACAGTGCTCCACGGCCCCTGTCGTCAGAGTCCTCCATGATACCGTTCATTACAATTCTACATGACCACTGTCATCACAATGCCGCATGACACCTGTCATCACAATTCGCCATGGCACTTGTCATCACAATGCTCCATGAACCATGTCATCACAATGTTCATGGACAATAGTCATGACAATGCTCCATGACAACTTACATCACAATGCTCCTTGACCCCTGTCATTTCATTGCTCCATGGCCTATGCATTCACAATGCTCCATGGTCCCTGTAATCACAATGCTCCATACCCTTGTCATCGCAATGCTCCAGATCACTTCTCATCATAATGCTCCATGCCCGTGTCATCACAATGCTCCATGGCCCCTGTCATCACAGTGCTCCGTGATACCTTTCATCATAATGATAGATGACCACTGTCATCACAATGCTCCATGACACCTGTCATCAGAATTGGCCATGGCCCTTGTCATCACAATGCTCCAGGACACTTGTCTTCACAATGTTCCATGGCGCATTTCATCACAATGCTCCATGACCACTTTCATCAAATTGCTCCATGATGCCTGTCATCACAATGCTCCATGGCCTTTGTCATCAAAATTCTACATGGCCCCTGTAATAACAGTGCTTCAGGACAACTTTTATCACAATGCTCCATGACCACTCTCATCACAATGCCAGATAAGACCTTTCATGACAATGCTCCATGGCCCTTGTCATCACAATATTCTATGACTTCTGTCATCACAATGCTCCATGCCCCTGTCATCACAATGCCCCATCACCCCTGCTATTACAATGCTCCATGACCCCTGTCGTCGCAATGCTCTGAAACCCTTGTCATCACAATATTCCATGATCCGTGTAATCACGATGATCCATGAACCATTTCTGTACAATGCTCCAGTACCCCTTTCATTAAAATGCTCCATGGCACTTGTCATCAGAATGCTCCAGGAACCCTTCCATCACAATAATCCATGACCCGTTTCCTCACAATTCTCCAGGACCGCTTTCATCACAATGCTCCATTCCCTTGTCATCTCAATGCTTCATGGCCCCTGTCATCAAAATGATCCATGCCCTCGTCATCAAAATGCTCCAGAACTCTTGTCATCACTATGCTCCATGCCCATGTCATCAAAATGCTGCATGGCCCCTGTCATCACAATGCTGCATGACCCCTGTCATCACAATGCTCCATGCCCGTATCATCACAATGCTCCATTACCCATGTCATCGTAGTGATCCATGACCCCTTTCATCACAATGCTGCATGACACCTGTCATCACAATGCTCCGTGGTCTTTGTCATCACAATGCTCCATGACCACTGTCATCACCATGCCCCATGACCCCATTCATCACAATGCTCCATAGCCCTTGTCATCACAATGCTCCATTAGCCCTGTCATCACAATGTTCCATGACTCTTGTCATCAAAATGCCTCATGATCCATTTAATCACAATGCTCCATGACTCCTTTCATCACATCCTCCATGATACTTGTCATTACACTGCCCCATGACCTCTTTCAGAACAATGCTCCATGATACCAGTCATCACAATGCTCCATGACCATTGTCGTCACAATGCTCCATGCCCCTTTCAACACAATGCTCCATGACAACTGTCATCACAATGCTCCATGGCCTTTGTCATCACAATTATACATGGCCCCTGTGATCACAGTGCTCCATGACCCCTTTCATCACAATGCTCCATGACCACTGTCATCACAATGCCCCATGACCCCTGTCATCACAATGCTCCATGACCCCTGTCATTACAATGCTCCATGACCACTGTCATCACAATGTTCCATGATCGCTGTAATCACAATGACTCATGACACCTTTCCTCAGAAGGCTCCAGTACGCCTGTCATCACAATGCTCCAATGACCGTCTCATCACAATGCTCCATGATCCCTGTCAGCACAACGTTCCATGACAATTGTCATCACAATGCTCCATGACACCTGTCATCACAATGTTGCCTGCCCATGTCATCAAAATGCTCCATGTCCCCTGTAATCACAATGTTCCATTACACCTGTCTTCACAATGTTCCCTGCCCATGTCATCACAATGCTCCATTACCAATGTAATCAAAATGTTCGCCTGCCCTTGTCATCAAAATGCTCCATGGCCCCTTTAATCACAATGCTCCATGAACCCTGTCATCACAATGTTCCATGACAGTTGTCATCACAATGCTCCATGACCCTGTAATCACAATGCTCCATGCCCTTGTCATCACAATGCTCCAGAACTCTTATCATCATAATGATGAATGCTCGTGTCATCACAAAGCTCCATGATACTTGTCATCACAATGTTCCATGGCCTTGTCATTACAATACTCCATGGCCCCTGTCATCACAGTGCTCCATGATACCTTTTATCACAATTCTAGATGACCACTGTCATCACAATGCCCCAAGACACATGTCATCACAATTCGCCATGGCCCTTGCCATCACAATGCTCCATGACCCGTGTCATCACAATGGTACAGGACACTTGTCATCACAATGATCCATGACCACTTACATCACAATGCTCCTTGACTCCTGTCATCACAATGCTCCATAGCCTATGCATTCGCAATGCTACATGGTCCCTGTAATCACATTGCTCCATGATCCATTTCATCACAATGCTCTATGACCCCTGTCATTACAATGCCACATTATACCTGTCATCACAATGCTCCATGGCCCCTGTCAGCACAATGTTCCATGAGAGATGTCATCACTGTCCTCCATGGTCCCTGTAATCACAATGCTCCATTCCCTTGTCAACGCAATGCTCCAGAACTCTTGTCATCATAATGCTCCATGCCCGTCTCATCACAATTCTCCATGACACTTTTCATTAAAATGCTCCATGGCCTTTATCATCACAATGCTCCATGGCCCCTGTTATCACAGTGATCCATGGTACCTTTCATCACAATGCTAGATAACCTCTGTCATCACAATGCCCGATGACACCTGTCATCAGAATTGGCCATGGCCCTTGTCATCACAATGCTCCATGCCCTTGTCAACGCAATGCTCCAGAACTCTTGGCATCATAATGCTCCATGCCCGTCTCATCACAATGCTCCATGACACTTGTCATCAAAATGCTCCATGGCCTTTGTCATCACAATGCTCCATGGCCCCTGTTATCACAGTGCTCTATGTTACCTTTCCTCATAATTCTCGATGACCACTGTCATCACAATGCCCCATGACACCTGTCATCACAATTCGCCATGGCCCTTGTCATCACAATGCTCCATGATCCATGTCATCACAATGTTCCTGGACACTTATCATCACAATGAACTATGACCACATTCATCACAATGCTCCATGACCCCTGTCATCACACTGCTCCATGGCCTATGCATTCAAAATGCTCCATGGCCCCTGTAATCACATTGCTCCATGATCCCTTTCATCGCAATGTTCTATGACCACTCTCATCACGATACCCCATGACGCCTATCATCATAATGCTCCAAGGCCCCTCTCATCACAATACTCCATGGCCCCTGTCATCACAGTGCTCCATGATACCTTTCATCATAATGATAGATGACCACTGTCATCACAATGCTCCATGACACCTGTCATCAGAATTGGCCATGGCCCTTGTCATCACAATGCTCCAGGACACTTGTCTTCACAATGTTCCATGGCGCATTTCATCACAATGCTCCATGACCACTTTCATCAAATTGCTCCATGATGCCTGTCATCACAATGCTCCATGGCCTTTGTCATCAAAATTCTACATGGCCCCTGTAATAACAGTGCTTCAGGACAACTTTTATCACAATGCTCCATGACCACTCTCATCACAATGCCAGATAAGACCTTTCATGACAATGCTCCATGGCCCTTGTCATCACAATATTCTATGACTTCTGTCATCACAATGCTCCATGCCCCTGTCATCACAATGCCCCATCACCCCTGCTATTACAATGCTCCATGACCCCTGTCGTCACAATGCTCTGAAACCCTTGTCATCACAATATTCCATGATCCGTGTAATCACGATGATCCATGAACCATTTCTGTACAATGCTCCAGTACCCCTTTCATTAAAATGCTCCATGGCACTTGTCATCAGAATGCTCCAGGAACCCTTCCATCACAATAATCCATGACCCGTTTCCTCACAATTCTCCAGGACCGCTTTCATCACAATGCTCCATTCCCTTGTCATCTCAATGCTTCATGGCCCCTGTCATCAAAATGATCCATGCCCTCGTCATCAAAATGCTCCAGAACTCTTGTCATCACTATGCTCCATGCCCATGTCATCAAAATGCTGCATGGCCCCTGTCATCACAATGCTGCATGACCCCTGTCATCACAATGCTCCATGCCCGTATCATCACAATGCTCCATTACCCATGTCATCGTAGTGATCCATGACCCCTTTCATCACAATGCTGCATGACACCTGTCATCACAATGCTCCGTGGTCTTTGTCATCACAATGCTCCATGACCACTGTCATCACCATGCCCCATGACCCCATTCATCACAATGCTCCATAGCCCTTGTCATCACAATGCTCCATTAGCCCTGTCATCACAATGTTCCATGACTCTTGTCATCAAAATGCCTCATGATCCATTTAATCACAATGCTCCATGACTCCTTTCATCACATCCTCCATGATACTTGTCATTACACTGCCCCATGACCTCTTTCAGAACAATGCTCCATGATACCAGTCATCACAATGCTCCATGACCATTGTCGTCACAATGCTCCATGCCCCTTTCAACACAATGCTCCATGACAACTGTCATCACAATGCTCCATGGCCTTTGTCATCACAATTATACATGGCCCCTGTGATCACAGTGCTCCATGACCCCTTTCATCACAATGCTCCATGACCACTGTCATCACAATGCCCCATGACCCCTGTCATCACAATGCTCCATGGCCCCTGTCATTACAATGCTCCATGACCACTGTCATCACAATGTTCCATGATCGCTGTAATCACAATGACTCATGACACCTTTCCTCAGAAGGCTCCAGTACGCCTGTCATCACAATGCTCCAATGACCGTCTCATCACAATGCTCCATGATCCCTGTCAGCACAACGTTCCATGACAATTGTCATCACAATGCTCCATGACACCTGTCATCACAATGTTGCCTGCCCATGTCATCAAAATGCTCCATGTCCCCTGTAATCACAATGTTCCATTACACCTGTCTTCACAATGTTCCCTGCCCATGTCATCACAATGCTCCATTACCAATGTAATCAAAATGTTCGCCTGCCCTTGTCATCAAAATGCTCCATGGCCCCTTTAATCACAATGCTCCATGAACCCTGTCATCACAATGTTCCATGACAGTTGTCATCACAATGCTCCATGACCCTGTAATCACAATGCTCCATGCCCTTGTCATCACGATGCTACAGAACTCTTGTCATCATAATGATGAATGCTCGTGTCATCACAAAGCTCCATGATACTTGTCATCACAATGTTCCATGGCCTTGTCATTACAATACTCCATGGCCCCTGTCATCACAGTGCTCCATGATACCTTTTATCACAATTCTAGATGACCACTGTCATCACAATGCCCCAAGACACATGTCATCACAATTCGCCATGGCCCTTGCCATCACAATGCTCCATGAACCGTGTCATCACAATGGTCCAGGACACTTGTCATCACAATGATCCATGACCCCTGTCATCACACTGCTCCATGGACTATGCATTCAAAATGCTCCATGGCCCCTGTAATCACATTGCTCCATGATCCCTTTCATCACGATGTTCTATGACCACTCTCATCACAATACCCCATGACGCCTATCATCATAATGCTCCAAGGCCCCTCTCATCACAATGCTCCATGAACCCTGTCATCACAATGTTCCATGACACTTGTCATCACAGTGCTCCATGAACCCCTGTCATCACAATATTCACTGCCCATGTAATCACACTGCTCCTGGTCTCCTGTAATCACAGTGCTCCATACCCTTTTCATCACAATGCTCCAGAACTCTTGTCATCATAATGCTCCATGCCCGTGTCATCACAATGCTTGAAGAACCTTGTCATCACAATGCTCCATGAACCGTGTCATCACAAGGTTCCAGGACCCTTGTCATCACAATGATCCATGACCCCTGTCATCTCAATGCTCCATGATCTTTGTATTCACAATGCTCCCTGGCCCCTATAATTGCGGTGATCCATGACCCCTGTCATCACAATGCTCCCTGGTATATTTCATCACAATTCTAGATGACCACTGTCATCACAGTGCTCCACGGCCCCTGTCATCAGAGTCCTCCATGATACCGTTCATTACAATTCTGCATGACCACTGTCATCACAATGCCGCATGACACCTGTCATCACAATTCGCCATGGCACTTGTCATCACAATGCTCCATGAACCATGTCATCACAATGTTCATGGACAATAGTCATGACAATGCTCCATGACAACTTACATCACAATGCTCCTTGACCCCTGTCATTTCATTGCTCCATGGCCTATGCATTCACAATGCTCCATGGTCCCTGTAATCACAATGCTCCATACCCTTGTCATCGCAATGCTCCAGATCACTTCTCATCATAATGCTCCATGCCCGTGTCATCACAATGCTCCATGGCCCCTGTCATCACAGTGCTCCGTGATACCTTTCATCATAATGATAGATGACCACTGTCATCACAATGCTCCATGACACCTGTCATCAGAATTGGCCATGGCCCTTGTCATCACAATGCTCCAGGACACTTGTCTTCACAATGTTCCATGGCGCATTTCATCACAATGCTCCATGACCACTTTCATCAAATTGCTCCATGATGCCTGTCATCACAATGCTCCATGGCCTTTGTCATCAAAATTCTACATGGCCCCTGTAATAACAGTGCTTCAGGACAACTTTTATCACAATGCTCCATGACCACTCTCATCACAATGCCAGATAAGACCTTTCATGACAATGCTCCATGGCCCTTGTCATCACAATATTCTATGACTTCTGTCATCACAATGCTCCATGCCCCTGTCATCACAATGCCCCATCACCCCTGCTATTACAATGCTCCATGACCCCTGTCGTCGCAATGCTCTGAAACCCTTGTCATCACAATATTCCATGATCCGTGTAATCACGATGATCCATGAACCATTTCTGTACAATGCTCCAGTACCCCTTTCATTAAAATGCTCCATGGCACTTGTCATCAGAATGCTCCAGGAACCCTTCCATCACAATAATCCATGACCCGTTTCCTCACAATTCTCCAGGACCGCTTTCATCACAATGCTCCATTCCCTTGTCATCTCAATGCTTCATGGCCCCTGTCATCAAAATGATCCATGCCCTCGTCATCAAAATGCTCCAGAACTCTTGTCATCACTATGCTCCATGCCCATGTCATCAAAATGCTGCATGGCCCCTGTCATCACAATGCTGCATGACCCCTGTCATCACAATGCTCCATGCCCGTATCATCACAATGCTCCATTACCCATGTCATCGTAGTGATCCATGACCCCTTTCATCACAATGCTGCATGACACCTGTCATCACAATGCTCCGTGGTCTTTGTCATCACAATGCTCCATGACCACTGTCATCACCATGCCCCATGACCCCATTCATCACAATGCTCCATAGCCCTTGTCATCACAATGCTCCATTAGCCCTGTCATCACAATGTTCCATGACTCTTGTCATCAAAATGCCTCATGATCCATTTAATCACAATGCTCCATGACTCCTTTCATCACATCCTCCATGATACTTGTCATTACACTGCCCCATGACCTCTTTCAGAACAATGCTCCATGATACCAGTCATCACAATGCTCCATGACCATTGTCGTCACAATGCTCCATGCCCCTTTCAACACAATGCTCCATGACAACTGTCATCACAATGCTCCATGGCCTTTGTCATCACAATTATACATGGCCCCTGTGATCACAGTGCTCCATGACCCCTTTCATCACAATGCTCCATGACCACTGTCATCACAATGCCCCATGACCCCTGTCATCACAATGCTCCATGACCCCTGTCATTACAATGCTCCATGACCACTGTCATCACAATGTTCCATGATCGCTGTAATCACAATGACTCATGACACCTTTCCTCAGAAGGCTCCAGTACGCCTGTCATCACAATGCTCCAATGACCGTCTCATCACAATGCTCCATGATCCCTGTCAGCACAACGTTCCATGACAATTGTCATCACAATGCTCCATGACACCTGTCATCACAATGTTGCCTGCCCATGTCATCAAAATGCTCCATGTCCCCTGTAATCACAATGTTCCATTACACCTGTCTTCACAATGTTCCCTGCCCATGTCATCACAATGCTCCATTACCAATGTAATCAAAATGTTCGCCTGCCCTTGTCATCAAAATGCTCCATGGCCCCTTTAATCACAATGCTCCATGAACCCTGTCATCACAATGTTCCATGACAGTTGTCATCACAATGCTCCATGACCCTGTAATCACAATGCTCTATGCCCTTGTCATCACAATGCTCCAGAACTCTTGTCATCATAATGATGAATGCTCGTGTCATCACAAAGCTCCATGATACTTGTCATCACAATGTTCCATGGCCTTGTCATTACAATACTCCATGGCCCCTGTCATCACAGTGCTCCATGATACCTTTTATCACAATTCTAGATGACCACTGTCATCACAATGCCCCAAGACACATGTCATCACAATTCGCCATGGCCCTTGCCATCACAATGCTCCATGACCCGTGTCATCACAATGGTCCAGGACACTTGTCATCACAATGATCCATGACCACTTACATCACAATGCTCCTTGACTCCTGTCATCACAATGCTCCATAGCCTATGCATTCGCAATGCTACATGGTCCCTGTAATCACATTGCTCCATGATCCATTTCAACACAATGCTCTATGACCACTGTCATTACAATGCCACATTATACCTGTCATCACAATGCTCCATGGCCCCTTTCAGCACAATGTTCCATGACAGATGTCATCAATCTCCTCCATGGTCCCTGTAATCACAATGCTCCATTCCCTTGTCAACGCAATGCTCCAGAACTCTTGTCATCATAATGCTCCATGCCCGTCTCATCACAATTCTCCATGACAGTTTTCATTAAAATGCTCCATGGCCTTTATCATCACAATGCTCCATGGCCCCTGTTATCACAGTGATCCATGGTACCTTTCATCACAATGCTAGATAACCTCTGTCATCACAATGCCCGATGACACCTGTCATCAGAATTGGCCATGGCCCTTGTCATCACAATGCTCCATGCCCTTGTCAACGCAATGCTCCAGAACTCTTGGCATCATAATGCTCCATGCCCGTCTCATCACAATGCTCCATGACACTTGTCATCAAAATGCTCCATGGCCTTTGTCATCACAATGCTCCATGGCCCCTGTTATCACAGTGCTCCATGTTACCTTTCCTCATAATTCTCGATGACCACTGTCATCACAATGCCCCATGACACCTGTCATCACAATTCGCCATGGCCCTTGTCATCACAATGCTCCATGATCCATGTCATCACAATGTTCCTGGACACTTATCATCACAATGAACTATGACCACATTCATCACAATGCTCCATGACCCCTGTCATCACACTGCTCCATGGACTATGCATTCAAAATGCTCCATGGCCCCTGTAATCACATTGCTCCATGATCCCTTTCATCACAATGTTCTATGACCACTCTCATCACAATACCCCATGACGCCTATCATCATAATGCTCCAAGGCCCCTCTCATCACAATGCTCCATGAACCCTGTCATCACAATGTTCCATGACACTTGTCATCACAGTGCTCCATGAACACCTGTCATCACAATATTCACTGCCCATGTAATCACAATGCTCCTGGTCCCCTGTAATCACAGTGCTCCATACCCTTTTCATCACAATGCTCCAGAACTCTTGTCATCATAATGCTCCATGCCCGTGTCATCACAATGCTTGAAGAACCTTGTCATCACAATGCTCCATGAACCGTGTCATCACAAGGTTCCAGGACCCTTGTCATCACAATGATCCATGACCCCTGTCATCTCAATGCTCCATGATCTTTGTATTCACAATGCTCCCTGGCCCCTATAATTGCGGTGATCCATGACCCCTGTCATCACAATGCTCCCTGGTATATTTCATCACAATTCTAGATGACCACTGTCATCACAGTGCTCCACGGCCCCTGTCATCAGAGTCCTCCATGATACCGTTCATTACAATTCTACATGACCACTGTCATCACAATGCCGCATGACACCTGTCATCACAATTCGCCATGGCACTTGTCATCACAATGCTCCATGAACCATGTCATCACAATGTTCATGGACAATAGTCATGACAATGCTCCATGACAACTTACATCACAATGCTCCTTGACCCCTGTCATTTCATTGCTCCATGGCCTATGCATTCACAATGCTCCATGGTCCCTGTAATCACAATGCTCCATACCCTTGTCATCGCAATGCTCCAGATCACTTCTCATCATAATGCTCCATGCCCGTGTCATCACAATGCTCCATGGCTCCTGTCATCACAGTGCTCCGTGATACCTTTCATCATAATGATAGATGACCACTGTCATCACAATGCTCCATGACACCTGTCATCAGAATTGGCCATGGCCCTTGTCATCACAATGCTCCAGGACACTTGTCTTCACAATGTTCCATGGCGCATTTCATCACAATGCTCCATGACCACTTTCATCAAATTGCTCCATGATGCCTGTCATCACAATGCTCCATGGCCTTTGTCATCAAAATTCTACATGGCCCCTGTAATAACAGTGCTTCAGGACAACTTTTATCACAATGCTCCATGACCACTCTCATCACAATGCCAGATAAGACCTTTCATGACAATGCTCCATGGCCCTTGTCATCACAATATTCTATGACTTCTGTCATCACAATGCTCCATGCCCCTGTCATCACAATGCCCCATCACCCCTGCTATTACAATGCTCCATGACCCCTGTCGTCGCAATGCTCTGAAACCCTTGTCATCACAATATTCCATGATCCGTGTAATCACGATGATCCATGAACCATTTCTGTACAATGCTCCAGTACCCCTTTCATTAAAATGCTCCATGGCACTTGTCATCAGAATGCTCCAGGAACCCTTCCATCACAATAATCCATGACCCGTTTCCTCACAATTCTCCAGGACCGCTTTCATCACAATGCTCCGTTCCCTTGTCATCT